>NW_020955214.1:1100965-1276954 GCF_003031625.1 Empidonax traillii
CTTGGTTATTTTTCCTTTCCTTTTTTTTTTTCCCTCGTGTTACGTTAATACACACATACTTAATAAAGGGCTGTTATTTTTCCTTTTTTCCCTTTTCCATAATTTGCTTTCCTTCAATCGGAGCCTCTTAATTTCGAATCTATAATTGCTAGAAAAGAAGGTTTGGGTCTTTTTTCTCCTAATCCATCCTCAGCAAAAGACCCTTGTCTCAATTAAACTGAGACAGCTTTCCATGGCCCCCCCTCTGACTAGACTCTTCTAATCACTTTTTGTCATCTGAGATTTTATGCATCATGCATATTTACTTCCTAATGACTAGTAAAAATGCTGAGCATCATGAGACTTTAGCCTTGCACACCTTCACTAGTTAAAAAACCTCCATTTGATTAAACTTCCATCTTTTGGTACCTTCTTGCTAACATTTTGGACATTTAACTCCTGGTTCATGATACTAAGCATTTTTAAACACTATGTCAACTCAAACTCCAGCAAGTTTACTATATATGCTCGTTTTTTACTGACTAAATCTAAAAATGCACCAAAATAGGTAAAGAGTTTGCTCAATAAGATGTATTTTCTGTAATTCCATGCCTGCTGACATGCCTTATATTCCCCATACATAAGATGTAGTTTATTGAAAACCTTATCACATTTTTTCATTACTTCCATAACTTTGGCAGTAGCTCCAGCTAGCAGAAGAATCAGAGAGTATTTCAGGTTTGTGACTGTAAATGTGAAAGAAATAGCATTGCCTACATCAGATGACTGCAACAGATTAAATGTGTTAGGCTTAGTTTTTCCCACAGCTGATGGCTTGGCTGCAACAGAAACACTATCAGGAGCCTTTGTATGAAAATGGAGTACACAGCAAGGATCGTGTCAAATCAACTGAATCTATTAAATACTTACGTGTAAATAAACCTATAGGGAACAAGTGGCCATCTGAAATGGTAATTTTACAGAAAAACAGTTGAAACCTGAGAGTGAATGAAAACTGGAAAGATCATATGCTAATTCAGAAAAACTAGACACTGATCAGTCTTTCTGTACCTGTATACAGTTGTATTTGGTCTGGCTGATGTACAGTTAATTTTTGCCATTCTGCCCCACAGTGCTGTGCTTTGCATTGGTAGCTAGAAAGGTATTGATAAAACACAAATGTTCTGGTTACTGCTGAGCAGTGCTGGCACAGCATCAAGACTGTCTCTCCAACAACCCCTCTCACCAGTAGACCTGGGGTGACCAAGATCTTAAGAGGGGGCATGGCTCGGAAAGCTGGCTCAAACTGACTAAAGGAGATATTCCACACCATAAGTTGTCTGCTCAGCAATAAAAGCAAAGACAAAGGAGGAGGAGCAAGGAGGCATTAGTTATTACGATATTTGTCTTCTGGAACAGCTGCTATGCGTACTGAAGGCCCACTTCCTGGAAAGTGGCTGGATGCCACCTACTGATGGGAAGTAGAGAATAAACTTTTTGTTTTCCTCTTCTTCTGCATACAGCCTTTGCTTTTTACTTTATTAAACTGCCTTTATCTTGACCCATGAGTTGTTATTCCATCTCATTCACTCCCTTACCATCCAGGTGAGGAGTGGAGTGAAAGAGTGTTGTGGTAGGTAGGTGGCATCCAGCCAAGGTCAACTCACCACAACAACCAAATGATCAATAAAGCAGAATAGGGGAAATTCTTCTTTGTATGTTTTCCCTGCCTGTTGCTGTATCCCTTTCTTCCTCACCACCAAATCACCACCTCTTCTGACCCAAGCATTCAAAAGCCCCACAGATACATCCCCAGAGGTGGGTGTAGTTATGGCATCTTGGTAACCATAAAAGTAGAAGAGACGTTCCTCTTAAGAACTTCTGATGGTCCCTGGATGGTCCCAGGAGCAGCATAACAACCACCTGGAATGTGCAATACTTTATTTGATCCAGTAAATACCTCCCTGCAAGGAATGACCATTTTATTAATTCTAGCTCACTACAGGCCGTTGTGGTACTTTTCTGGTGTTTACTTCATTCCTAGGCAGTTTATTAACATTCAGCTTTCTGGCATCTGACTTCTTAGCTTTTGAGTTTATTCACAAATCCCCTTTATGTCTCAAGTTTGCATTGACTTATAAAATGATTTGTTGAAGAACATTACCCTGAATAGAAAGCTGCTCGGATTACTGATGGTGAGTAAGATTTCCCTGGCAAGGAAAAGCAGAAGAGAAATTACTGTATCTCACCATTGTCTACATTTCTCTTAGCTTGGGGTTGCAGCTGGCATATGCATCTGGTGATTTTAGATGAAATCCATATTTAACTGTCTCACCAGAAATGTTGTGAAGTGGTCTGATTGTCTCAGAATAGTAGTTAATTTACTTCTAGGTACTACTTTCCAACCTCGGCTTGCCTTTTGAGAACTTCCAAAATCTTAAAAATTTGAAGGAGTGCTCCTCTTGGAAGAGAAGAGAAGAAAAGTTTCAAACCAAGAGGAAAAGATTGCTTCTGAAGACTTACTCTAGTTTTGCCACTTGGGCACCTGCAGGCATGGTTCTCTAATGGCTAACTCAAATCTGAGGGACCTTGGAACATTTCCCATCTCTCTGTGGCTGTGTGCTTTGATGATATCTATCATTCATGTGACTGTGAGGTTTAGATATGCCATCAGGCAGAAGGGTACCAGTGATGCACTCATACACGCCACCCTGCTTGTATGACTGGATGCACCAGCGCTGTAGGACATGCATAGCCTTTAGACACACTGTCAGACACACACAGCCTTTGAGGACACGTATACATTTCCCACTGACACCAGCATATTACCATTTCACTTCAGTTAGCTTGATGGGATACCCAAGTGTGAATGTGTTGTCAGTAGTGATTAAACATGTTTCATATGTAGGTATTTGGCTGGTTGTTAAGTATCAGCAGCAATTCCCCTACTGAAGGGATTCGAACAGTGCTAGTGTTACTGGTGCTGCTCAGATGTCAGTGAGAACATCCTTAAATAAATTACATTCCCAAATAGTCCTTGGGGGTTTTCACAGTGCAATGCAATTTCTTAGCACAGTGTGATCTGACCATTGCTGTGGGGTGTGTGACTCTTCTACAGACAGGACTAAACTGCTGCAGACCTAGTCCAGGGAATTATCTTTTCCTTGCAGAGGCTCACGCTCTTCTCTGGACATTCCTTTTCAGCCTTTGCTGGCAACAAAAATAATGGTTGTTATATTGTCAGCCATAAGGTCAGCATTCAGAACTGCTGTAAATTATATTGCTGTAAACCAGTCCAAGTGAGTGTCAGATGTGTTTTGATGGAAATCGCATGTTAGAGAAACAAAATGGCAGGACTGAAGAAAAGTAATTGAGCCAAGTAAGATAAGGAGGCTGTTAAACTAGAGAACATTGAGGTATAAATCATTGAATAAAGAGTACAATACACAGTCAGAGATTTATACGTGTCCTGCCCAATCACTTCATTATTAATAAAGCAATAGGTTATCAAGTTGGACCTTTTTCCCATCCAGCTTTTCTTCATCTTCCCTTTCAAGGAAAAACTTTTAACTACCTGATAAACTTCATATTACATTGCTTCTTTACCTCAACTGCTGACCCTTCTGTGTTCAGTAGTAACTTTCTAATGTCCTTAAAAAAATATGTAATCACTTACGTCTGTATTGTGATGTAGTATTTTCCTATACAAAAGATAAAAATAAAATTAGGTTTTCTCCAAAGCAGGAGTACCTGGTATAGATAGGTTCCCTCGAAGAGTTTGTTCCAGAGCAAATTTTTTATCCCACCTCTTCAATAGCATCAAGGTAACCAAGTCTATGAGAGTGATTTGTATTTATCTTCCTCACTGTGTAGAATAATCAAAAAGTGCAGGTAACAAAAGCAGAGGAAGCTCTGGATGTCACATTAGACTGAAAAGTCAAATTCAAATCTGCACTACAGCTTTGCCTTTTGTTCTGTGAATCTTGCAAGAGAGCAAACATTCTCTGGAGTGGAGTAATTAAAATTTCAGAGCCACGTGTGTGCACATTTGGATATGTCACTTAGATACCCAGCTGTTGGCATATTGTACCGACGATTTTCAGCAATGTTTGTTGTACTTCAAAAGAAAAAAAAAATCCTATTTTTAGCCCCTCAGAATACATGTTTAACTGAGCTCAGTAGCCCAGCCCTGGCAGCACTGTATGTTTGTT
The DNA here is from genome assembly GCF_003031625.1 of Empidonax traillii. NCBI lineage: Eukaryota > Metazoa > Chordata > Aves > Passeriformes > Tyrannidae > Empidonax > Empidonax traillii. Next base: position 1,105,156 of record NW_020955214.1, read on the forward strand.
TTCCCCAGTTCTGTCAAGTTATGATTAACAGACAGAGTGCAATCCTGAGGAAAAAAGCACCAAAAAAATCTGAATTAATATATGACAGAATTTATTTTTTTTCCAGCACTGAGAACTCATTACAAGGTTATTTTATGCACAAAGCCAATCTTAGTCTGTGGGCTTTATTTCCCATTCTAGATCATACAGACCACTTTGCTCTTGAATGTAAACAGGAGAGCTTGACACTACACAGGTTTACAATTTTTAATCAAGTAAAAATGGAAGGAATAAATCTTGTTTGAATATTATTGTATTTGTTGCATCAATTATATTATACATACCTAATTCTTGTTAATTAAAGTGCTTAATTCAAACAGATGTCTATGATTATGTTTAGCTGTACACTTTCAAGAAGGAAACTTGTTGGTCCTTTACAAGTGCCTTTCCTAAGGATTTCCTGGCTTCAGAAGTCATTTTTTAGTACCAAATGCAACATTGCACAGAGAATTTCCATAGGAAGATTTCTTTGTTGGTCTCATTTATATTGGCAAACCTATCTAATGTCTTTTATTTATAAGGCATTTATTGACCTTATCAAGCATCATGAAAAGCATAATTTTATGCCCTTGTATTAATTCATGTCTGAGAATGTGGTTTTGCTGATATGCCTGCAGACATGTCAACACAAAACTGTATAGTAGCTGTGTTTCCAAGTTTTTCCTATAAAAAACCCTCAGAAAAACAAGACACAGCATATTTTATATCCAGGCTGTATGGGTAATTTTGGAATTCCAAGGTTCATTAAAATCTCCTTGAAGTCCAAATGATTCTCTCATTTTACCTGTAAAGGTGCAGTTAAAGGTTTGATCATCTCCCTTGACTTCACGTTTCCTGTAAATGCTGTTAGACACGCTTACTTTAATGTTTTAACTGTGATATATGGATAGAAGGGGATGAATCTTCTGCTGTCTTTAAATTCATTTTGACCTTTAGGAAGTAGATGACTGAAACCAAAATTCTGATCAGAAACTTCTTCCACTGCAAACATGACAGAGGGGTTTGTCATTCCTTTAGTAGGGCAAGTGCTTCATTTAAGAATGTCGGAGACCTGGAGCTTTGAGGTTATGTCTGAGGTACCTCCATGCACGAGATTTTTGACTGAAGAAGTCAGTTTGGGTCATCTTTCTTTTTAATTCTGATCATACCTAGTCAGTTCAAGTGGCCACAAATACAGTTTTACAGCCAGCAGGTGCCGAGTGTTATACTGAGATGTACCAGAGTGGGGAGAAATTGCTCTAAAATTTGCTTTGAAGTTGCCAAGGAAACCGTCTGCCTCCTATCACATTGGTTCAGCGTAACTTTACAATACAGCTTAAGTTGCCAGATGTCTATACAAGGAACTTTTCAGTGTCAAGGGAAAACCAGAAAAGAAAGAAGAAAAGCTTTACCTACCACCAGTACATAAATGACAGCCCTCCCTGGGTGAGTCCAAAGTCCAGTCGTGGTGTGAATCACCAAACTCTACCCCTGGATTAGACACTTATCTACTGTTAGACCTATGCTTTTAGCTTTAGCTCACCCAATAATATTTCTGACCTGGAAGCCTGGAATATCTTTTTTTTCTTTCTTTCTTTTTCTTCTCTCCAACCCAGCAAAGAACTTCCTGTTTCAAAATACAGTAAGAGTTCATTGCTTTAGACTTCTACCTCTTCAAACTTCTGCCTGAATTTCGGCAGCTGGAGGTGATGGGTTAGCTTTCAGAGTCCCCTCAGCTTCTCTCCGAGAAAAGGAGAATTTATGGTTCATCTCGAGCTCTTTTAATAAGTTACAAACTTATGAGACTCACAAAGTTAGAGGCGTGCCTCTGAGCAGAGCACTAGGGCTGCACCCTCACAGAGACATAGGTCCTGCAGTGCCCACTTCCTAGATATCACATACCACCTCCTAGGTATCGCCTGCTGATCCCTTAGCCCTGGTTGTATTATACTGATCAGAATAAGGAAATAGTAATCTGGGTCTTGCACTAGACCTTCCTGGCACATTCATAACAGCGTGATCCAGGAGGGAAGGGTGATTCATGTGATGAATTTGTCCTATGAAAAACATAACTCTATATCTCAACAAATATTCAACAACAGGGGAAAAAAACTAGCCTAACAGATATTCAGAGCCTCTATGTCTATTTTTCTCCCACTTGAATAGCTGTATAGCCACTTTGTAACTTGTCAGGCCATAAAGTATTTAGTTCAGTGGCAGACAAAAATGAAATACTACTACTATTCAAGATTCATAACTCCTATTATAAATAATACATTTCTCTTTCTATTTTTAGTCATAGCCAGGAATTTTAAACGAGGACTACTGTACTAGACAAACAAAAACTACTGTGCTAGAGATGAGGGGGAAAAGCCACAATGACAGTCCTTCCATCTAGAGTGCTGGAAGGTGATAAGGTCAGGGAGATGAAGAAATATATAAATGCTGGACAGAAAGTGGGAAGATTTGCATAGATCAGTTGCAACAAAGAGTACAGATGTCACATTCTACAGATGTGACAACAGATTCCTTCCCTCTAAGAAATAATGCTTCTTCTCATTGGAAAGTCTCATCTTTCCGTAGTACCTTGTGCCTGCAGACTTAAAGAAATACTAGATGCAACTTCTGTGTTATTTCACAAAGGTTTTAGTTCTGATGAGTCTTCATTCATTAGAAACATGCTGGTTTTCATTCCTCCTTCTATCCCACTCTCATACGCAAAATGATTCTCATTTCTGCAACTTAAAAGTAAAAGGTTAACCCATGCAAGAAAAGATGGAAGCATTTCCCCAAGATAGTTTTTGCTGCCAAACTAACATAAGCAACAAAGAAATGCAAATGAGCAAGCATATTCAGAAGTGTCTCCCAAGACTTTTGATCTTCTTTCCTGAAATTAAGGCCAAAAAAAGCTTTTCTGAAAGGGAAGGTTATTCCTGACAATCCACATCAGATATCATAGCCTGAACTGATCATCTAGCTACAGGAAAAATCAGGGACAGGCACATGAATACTCTGTACAGCCTACAATGAAGTCCAGAAGTGTGGTTCAGTTGCTGTGAGGACAGAAACTTTGTCCAGGCACCCAAATATTCTCTGAGAAACACTAGAAGAGAAACCTTGGGTCCACACACTCCATTAATATGAGCAGAAGGAAGTACCCTGCTGGAGTTTGTCTGGAACAACTGTGCTCAGTTTGTCCACCAGATATCTCACCTACCTCCATCGCATTACTACAGGGCTGTCAGGCAAACAAGACAATCTTGAATGGTTTCTTATATAGCCCTAAAAGTGCATGCCAAATGTCTACTTGGATCCTTAGGGAGATTGATGTTTAGATACCGTGGTAAGGGAGTGATTGGTGATGCAGGTACCAAGGATTCATGTTTGTATTTAAGAACATACTAAGGTGTGGAGTAAGTTCTGTCTGGACCAAAGACAGTGCACTGAAGTTAGTTCCTAACTCAAACTAGTTTATTTAGAGTTATACTCTTTTCCTGGAATGGTAATGGTTAAAAACAGTGTTAAAGCAGTAATTAAACACTGGCAACTCAAATGCAGATATTAAGGCTGAGAGAGGCCACCTTTATGTTTCCGTCAGTTTGTCTTGCCATACTGAGATTTTCTCAAATGAGTTTAACTAAAGTTCACTTTCTACATAGAAGACTGAGTTATGTGAATTATCATCACCTAGAAGCTACTTTCATACCATTATACTAAATTAAACAAAGAACAAGAATTAGATTAGACTTTGGGGACCACTGTATGTAGTCTGCTATTTTTGCAGATGAGAGTTCATCTAAACTCATCTAAGCTATTCTGTCTTAATATAAACTAGTGAAGAGATAGGTTGCAAGTTCCAACAAAAAGAAAAACTTTAGAAATTCAAGAAAAAGGTAACGTTATAATACGACGAAAAAATCTCAGTAGCAATAATAATGCAGTTGCACTCCTTATTCATATATTTCCATGTGTGTACAGGACCCCTTTTCTTGGTGCTGTGGTCATGCTACCACCGCCCCTCTGACTTACAGGGGGATGGTGTCAGTCCAAAGAGGGTGGAGAAGGTTTAGCAAGCTGTCAGCATCTCCAGTCCTTCACTAGGAGAAGTGATGATGGTTTCTCTTTCTTCACTCTAGGATACACTTGGGGTAATTTTCATACTATTGTTAGCTCACCTCTACACTTTCTTTTCCTTCTTTGGTCTACAATACCTTATTACATGTGAATTTACTGTATAGGGTGCATTGTAGATATCTTACTACTTTGTAGTCTTTGTTTCTCTTAAACACTGTTTTGTCTTCATTGTTCTACGTCTGCATTTCTTCAAATAAGTAGTGGTGAGAAACCCTACTGCACTAGAACCGTGGGTTCTCTAGTGCAAAGGCTGTACCCCATCTCTTATCATTTCATGCTTGCAATAGTCTCCACTGCATCCTGCAAACCCGTTTTTCCAGGGCTCTGCTATCTGATGGGCTGGAATTTCTCTACACCACATTATTAAGTCACAATCTTAAGTATTTCATTCTACACGGAATGCCTACTTGCTACTACTATCTAAAAGCTACAATTGCACCATTTATAGACAAGCAACAGTAAAACAAGTCAGGCATAGTAGTTAGAAAATTGTCGTTGTAATTAAATGAACACAAAACTCTAGGCAAGTCAAGAAAAATGTTAACAAACCTTGCCAGCTAATACAAACTCTGTGGCCTGTTACTAGTAATGGCAATATTGTATTACTAAACTGCTGGACTAGAGATGAGGCAATCATGATGGGACTTCATTGTGGGTCTCTGAGATTTTATTTATTTGGTATGTCAGACAATTGTACTGTTCTCTACTTCAGCTGTTTTTTTCCACTGATCCAATTGTATGTTTTTTTTTTTTTTATTTTCATGGCATTTTAGGTATACATATGCACAGATGTAAAATGAATACCTGAATAATGGAAGAGTTTTTGAAATGGTAACAAATGAATCCATTGAAAATGAAAGAGTTGCAATGGTAAAGAATTTTTCCGCAGAGGTTTTAATTTTAGAATAATTTCTTTTGTATTACGTCCCACTAGAAATAACATTAAAATGAAAATGGAGTAATGGATCTTGTAGAAAGATCTAGAGGAAAAACATAATTGAATTAAGGACAAATTAGTTCATCCAGTTTTGATGAACACATGGACTTAATGTGATGAGCAAAGATCAGATACTTAACTCAGTGCTTTCATTTGAGAGTCAGAGAAAGGAAGGCTTCAAGCTACATTACGTGCAAGTCAATCCAATCTGCTTATGGAAAAAATATGTTATCGCGTTCTGTCTGTTCCCCAAAGGAATGGATCTTGCAAGTGTTTAGGGTCCATGTACATCTCAACCACAACACTTACACAGAGAATGGAAAATGCAGATAAATGCTTATTTATATAAGGAGGAAGAAGAGGAGTAGGAGGGAGTTTTGTCTCTGCTTCCAAACCTGTGACCTGGAGGTGTGAGAGTCCAGTCTTTGTGGGCATGTCAAGAGGAGTTAGGAAGAGCAGCAGATCTGCTGGGTTTAGACAATGGCAAATCACTCCTCATCTCTTTTTTCAAGTCCTGACTGATAATGAACTCAGGTTTCAGTGCTTTCTACTACCTACAATAAAAATGCAGGTGTTCAAGCTATACCACCCTACTTAGAATTAAGCACAAAAGAACCCAAACACTCAAAAAATTCTCAAAAAAACCCCTCCAAAACAAACAAATAAACAAAAAATCCACAAAAGTCCAGCGAAACCCCCAGATTACACCAGATTGCCTCAGATCATAATTATGTGAAGATTTAGGTTCCATTATGAAATATAGATGTGCTCCAACAAGTGTTTCCTAATAGAAAACAAGCTCTTCAGCAACCTCCTCCTTATTTGACTTGCCATTTGTCCAAATAAATGATCTGAACCTCAGTTTTATTACCACTGACAGGGTACGCTGTGGTCTTGTGTTTCCATAATGATCCACGGGCCACAGAATCATTTTATTGTGGAAGGCAGTCGTAGAATCATTTAATGGTTTGGGTTGAAAGGGACCTTAAAGATCATCTTGTTCTAAGGCCCCTGCCATGGGCAGGGACACCTTCCACTAGACCAGGAGTTCAGGGCTCCATCCAACCTGGCCTTGAACACTTCAAGGATGGGGCAACTTTTCTAGGAGACCTGTTCCAGTATCCTGCCATCCTCACAATCAGACTCATTGGGTACATTTCATCCTTAGTAAATTCATGCTGACTGTTCCTATTTATCTTCTTATCCTCCATGTGCCTGGAAATGTCTTCCAGGAGGGTTCAATCTATGATTTTCCCATGGACTGTAGCAAGGCAGAAAAAACTGTAGTTCCTGAGGGTGACCTGCTGGCCCACTCTGAATATAAGTACATGGGTATGAATACATGGGTATGCCTTCCTCATGTCATTGAAGACTCTTCTGTATATATGATCTTGGAGGGATAATAGAGAGAAGACTTAAAAGGGCTCTATCAGCTCCCTCAGCACCCTTGGATGCAGCCTATTGAGCCCAGAGAACCCAAGGCGGGTCAAGCCCTTGCAAGCATTCCCTGACTCAGTCTTCATTTGCTGCTGGTCATACTCCTCCTCCGTGAACCCCTTTGCAGGAGAACTTGGATATGCTGAGGAAAAGAAAACACTCATTGCTTCAGATTTAACAGGCTGGTTAAACATCTACTGTAAGGTTGTTGTGCATTCCACTAGACATTCCTGTTACTTATGAAAACACTTAAGAAATCTTCAGTAAACATCATCTTTCCGAGACAGTCAACTTTATATGGTATTGGTTCATGGATACAAATTGTATAGATCTTTCACTGCCTATGAACTAAACCTGGCAGAAGAATAGATAGTGAGTTTGAAAGAAGCATTGCAAGGTGCAGGTTCATCCATCAATATCATCCATTTTCTTAGACACTCATTTTGTAGCACAAGAAATCAGAATCATAGAATCACAGAATGGTTGAAATCAAAAGGCCCCTGGGCAGATGATCTAGTCCAATCACCCTGCTCAGAGTAAGGTCGCCAAGAACAGTTTGCTCAGGTCTATGTCCAATTGTCGCCCTTTGAATGTGTCCAAGGATGGAAACTTCACACCTCTCTGGAAAGCCTGTTTAAGTCTTTGATCACTTTTAGAATAAAAAGCTTTTTCTTATGTTTCAGTGAAAAAATCAGATTGAACTATTATTAGTCTTACATGATGGGATTCTTGTTGTCTAATTTTAGTCTGTGAGAGGCGAACATCAAGTTAGGATTCATTTGACCTGTGATAGAATAAAATTAGTTTTTCAAAATCCTTCTAACCACTGATTATGGAATGACATAGACAGATAAGTTTAAACATATAATTCTGAAGACATGAATCCTACCAATTGTTGGTTTTCTTTCATAGAATCCCACGAAGTCAAAAATTACACAGCATAAATACCTACGGGAAAAAAAATCCACGATTTCTGTAGTCCTCTGCCCTGAAAAGAATGAATTCCAGTAGCTAGGATTTTACATATGCAGCTATTCTGCTTTTTTCTTTGCTTTCCTATGTTTTGCTTGTGCTGTCTCCTCATGGAACTATCTTTATGGGATTTGCTGTTCTATGGGAATACAACAACTTGTCCCACTCCACTTGCAACCTCTAAACTTGTTGGTTAACTTCAATTACACTTAAACTGGGAGAGGCATCACATGATAGCCCAGAACCAACAAGTTTTGTGAAAATCAACAGATGGTTGATAATGAGGAAAAGGAGATTAAGATTCAGTGTTTATCCATTTTGAGAGTTAATAGACAATGGACCAACCAGCCATGAGTACCAGATGGCCAGTCAGTGCACTTGTAATTCCAGCCTAGCTACAGGACCTCATCGTTTCTTGCTTTGAAAACAGAAATCAGACAGGGAACACAGTAGCAAGGGGAATAATTTGGGAGGAGGGGAAGTAAGAGAGATATTGGGCATGTGATAAACTAGATAGTATCATGGGAATTCAGGGAACACAGAGGACCTGAGGATAGTGCAGAGGGAGTAAGTGGGGAAAGGATATATGACATAGTCTATGAGAAGTGGGTGTCAGTTGCTGTTAATCCACGCAGTATCTCATACAGTCAGGAACTGAAACACAATTGGCCAGGCTTCAGCCTGACAGCAAATGCCCTAATTTTCAGTTTCCACTCTCATTTATAGAGCTATAAAAGTAGAATAACTCCCCCATTTGTTATTTTATTCCTAGTTATCACAAGGTGACGCATCTGTTTATATTTTCTGATGCAATGCATGGTGATGGCAAATTGAAGTTCCCATTAAATGACAATACTTAAGCATATACTTAGAAGCATCTAAGAAACCAAGAATTTCACAATGTCATATCCTTAGCTTGTCAAATAGAAGACTATCATCTGATTAACATTTTAAGTGTCAGAGTTGCTTGGATGACACATTTAGCAAGCGCAAAATAACTTCAGCAATATGCTTTAAAATACTACAAGAGAGAAAAGAGAATTAAGCAAAAGTAGAAGCCTAATCCATGGCCAAACCTAAAATGATGAGTGCCTACATTTAGGCCCCCAAATCTGTAACATTTTCTCTACTGAATCAGTTTTCAAAAGAGGTGGCAAATCCAGACTACTCCAGACCTTCACATCTGCAAATTTAATGCACTGAAAGCAATCTCATTTGGGATCAGGATCCTTCTGGAGATAATTTGGCAAGTGTTGACACATGTAATCTGGGTGTCACCTCTTTGTTTTCATCAAGTGATAGAGAAAAGTCTTACATCTTTTCCTAGCCTGAGAACCATTAAGTGGGAACGCATATAGTAAGTAAACAAACTGAATTCTATTCACTAAAGTCCAAAATCTGCCTAAAGGCCAGAGGTAGCTGGTCTTTGAGGACGTTATAGTAAACAACAACTGCTACTGTCAAAACAGACAATGTCTTCTACTTTCCCCTCATATACCAAGTTAGTAATTTCACTGTAGGAGATAATTGTGTTCCTAGAGCACAAATTATCCTATGTCTCCATGCTGAATACTATCCAGTCTCCATGCTGAGTGCTCCCAGTCACCTTTCTATCTTTCATATGTCTGGAAACAGTTTACAGGATTATCCCAGGACTGAGATGAACCTTGCCATTCTGTAGTTCCAAGGATTCTCATTCTTGTCTTGAAGTGGCATTTGCTTTCTCCTCATTCCAAAAAACCTCCCATGATCACCACAATCTTTTAAAGGTAATTCAGAGAAGTCTCACATCAGCCAGCACTCACAGCACCTTTGGGTGTATTGCACTAGATCCCAGTGACTCCCATATGCCTAGTTTGGTTTAAGTGTGTCCTATACTAATTTCTTGCTTCAGACTTCCAATTTCTTGCTTCAGACTTCCCCAGTGATTTCAGAGGTTTGGGGTTCCTGAAGGAAAATATTACCACTGAAGACCAAGCATGCATGATCAGGTTTATTGAGCTCTTTGGAAAATAAATGCACATATCTCATCATGTACTCACGTAGGGAAATGATCCAGTGTTTCACCATGAGCCAAGTAGCATATTTGACAATGTTATTTCTGCAGATGTGTAATACAACATGCTTTTTCAGGCATTTGAGCAATAATATTTTTTACACTGCTCTTCAAATTTTTAAAAGGTTGCACTTATTATTTTTCTTTTTGTTGTCATATATTTATGTCCTTAACTGTAATAGACATGTTGCATCATATACCAACATTTTAATTATTATTTAATAAACAACTAAAAAAGAAATGTTAGCAGGATAATTATACTTTCACATTTCACTTTACCAATGAGGAACAATCACACTGCAGCCTAACAAAAAAGCCTGTTAAAATAGGGAATCGAAAATACAGGGTGACAGCCTAGAAAAAACAAAACAAAACAAAAGAAAACAACTGTGTTGCTTTTCTGTAGAAAGTCCAGACATTTGTTTCAAACAGAGTAGAAATTTCTAGTTTTCTTAAAAAAAAAAAAAAAAAAATAGATGCATCATATTTTAGAGAGGAAGTCAAATATATATAAGCAAAGTTCACCTTTAATAAATAGCTGTTTGCATTCACGCTGATACACTTCTACTTTTCTGAGAAGCAAGGTGAGTCCTGTGGTATTCAGAGGAAAAAGAGAGACTAAGGGACAGATCAGTAAGAGTTAGATTAAAAAGGAAAGAGAAAACAGGAAGGATGAAAAGATGAAAATGAGAGATGAGCAAGAAAGGACATCATAATTTATTCACCTGTGAAAGACCTTGTGATGGACTGAAATGTCAGTAATGTCTCAAACATTGTCAATATCCTAGAAAGACTTTTTGTCAAACTGCAAAGAAGCAACTGTCTGTATACAACCACCGAGGTACTGTCTTGTCCCAGTGCCTCCTGACTAGAATTTGGACTGTGACTGGGGACTTGAGAGAAGACTACTGTCTAATTTCAAGTCTGAGGAGAAGTAAACAAGGCTCAGAAAAGAAGAATGTATCCGTACTAAGTATCAGCTCTAGCTGGGGTCAGGAGGTGGTGAAAGAGAAAGGTTTTGGGTGCATGATGGCAAAATCTCTCCATGCCAAACTGAAGGAGTAAATCCCCAGCTCTGGGAAGACCACATACACATGGGTCATTCACGTGAGAGGCAACTGAGAAGGGGTCATAAACCATCAAAGCCCCCCAAAGCATCCCCCCCCCAGTCATTCCTGAGGCCTTCTACCACCAAAGGACTGCATATGTTTCAAGTGACAGACCAAATTCGGAGTATGTTGCAAGAGACTGCAAAGCTTCCCCTACTCCCTGCTGGGGAGGTGCCTGGGCATCTCCTGAACATATATTAATCCTTGGATTCTATGTTTTTCAGGGCCCTCACCACCAAGAAGACCAGAAGAACCAGACCAATGAGATGCCATTAGGTTCAACAGTGGTGATACATTTTCTACTTTAGTCTCTCTCTGCCGCTTTCTTTCTCTCTTCCCCCCCACCCCACCAGCCTTTTTGTGTTTCTTTCTGTCTTGCTTTCTCTATCTCACATTTACCATTAAATAAAATCCATACTGTTGACTTTGGCATCTGGTCTGGTTTGCACCTTAGTTCAGGTAGAGGCATTTCTAATAATTTTAATAACTGGATTATTGACGAACATTGAGGGTGGATAGGGAGGGGAACTCCAGGCTAGAGGCTTTCCTTTTACCTCTAGTCCGGGAGGGGAGTGTGCCCTCCCCCTTCCCCCCGCCTTGTGGATCCCATGGCTCTCACAGAGACCACAGGACAGCAGCAGGGAGCGGAGGCAGAGAAAGTTTATTGTTCTGGGTAACGACTTAAACACCTCCTGGGGAGATTGCAAGGTGACCAGTGGGGATTCAGGAGGTCTCACAAAAAACCAATGACAATAAGGGGTTAACAATCAATAGATGAGCTCTCGGTTATCTCTTAGACATTCCAAAGGTAGAGGTAAGACTAAGGAACCTTGGGAAGAAGAAAAGGGGGGTTTACACAAAGAGTTACAAAGCCATTTTGGAAGCATGTTCACTTTAAACAACCTTAAAACTTCTACATCCTTTTATATATTGCAAAGCTACCCCAACAGATCACAACAGACCTCTGGGGGAAGAAGAGAGGCAAAGCAGGACATTTCCACAAATATACACCTTGCTGCCTCGAAAAAGTGACAAGACAGCAGACTGTCCAGATAAATACAAGTGCAAAGAATTAATACAATTTTGCAAGTGTGAAAGAAACATTTAAGATTTGTTCCACTTTTTTTTGTTGTTGATTCTTTGGTTTTGCTTATATACAGATCTACTTACAGCACTGGTTTAAAAAAGTGATAGCTTCCTGCAACTGGGACTCTTCTGTAAAATCTACAAACATTACGAGCACAACAGCTTCCATTGTCTTCCTGGGACTTTCCAATGTTACAAAACTCCTCCTTAACTTATGCTCAGAAAAAAACAGCACACAGAAAAGTGATTTTTAGAATATTTTATGTCAGTATGTCTATTTCATAAAGAAGTGTCAGAAACATTGCAGGTTACAAAATTCAGACAGTTTATCTGAAGATTTAGGTACTGAAATTTAGGTATCTGTATAAGCCATAAATTTGGCCTTTGGTAGCCAGTGGAGATTTGGCCAGTACAGATATGGACTCCAGAGAGCTATCTGTCTCTTCTGAAAGCAAGCACCTACATTTGGACAGGCAAATATCTCTCTACACTCCATTGGCTGACTGGATTAAATCTCCCTTGATTATAATGGGAGCTTATATGCCTGACTCAGAGGTTGAAGATGTTAATAAGAGTCTTTACATTATAGTTAGAGAGAGAACAGCCCTACTATGTGGCAGAACTGGAATATACTGAATTGCTTGAATGGCTTTTCTAAAATGGACTTGCATTGTGTCACATATCTGTAGAAGTCTGTGCCTTTATCTAAATCCTACACTTAAATACAGAAGAAAAGAAAATATTGCTCAATACTCCATTTAAAAAAATCATTTAAGAATTTAAAAATTAAATAAAAACTGCATCTCTGATTCATAATGGCCATGACTAGCAGTAGTGACTTCTGGAGAAACAAGAAGGGGAAAGGGAAAACAAATTGTGAAAAAGAAAGACTTTTCTTGATCTGGGGCCATTATCAGAACTGGTAAGGCAGAATCATCCTTCTGTGTGGATTTTGGGGGACGAAAAGGTGTTAATTCTCCAGCTTCATCCACTTCTGTATGCTTCCCCTAATGAGTACTTAATATGAAGCTGTTGATACCACAAGATGCTGGTACCTGGCATCATTTTGCTGATTAGTCATGGGTTTGACTGACAGCATAGTTTGATTAGACCTCAACAAAAGCATATTTGTAAGTCAGACACAAAAAGCACACACAATGCCAGTCCAGATACAGATCACTTCAGAAGAGCTACTAAACACAGTGCATTTTTACCCTGCTGTAGTGCCTCCTTCCTTAATTGTCATGTAAAGACTTCAGTGAATTTCTTTCAAGTTACTCTGAGTCAACTAGAAGTCTTTTTTAAAGCAATCTGTGCTTTAAAGAACCTTCAATAAATTGCTGTAATTATTTTTCTAGCTGAAACAATTACTAAATAATTGAAAATTAGTTTTTTGATGCCTTTCATAATTTCAATTATAAACTCATAAATACATTGTTAGTTCTGGCAGCTCATGATGTTTTCTCCCTAAAAGGGTTAGTGCTCCAGTAGGCACTGCATGTTAATCAGGTGTGAGCAATCAAGAATACTCATTTGTCAAAAAGAAAAATATATGAATGTGGTGGGCTACAAGTATTTAGGATTGGTGTGAAAACATGAGGCTCTGAGTGTAAGTCTTTTCCCTGACCCATCACTGGGTGTTTTTTGAGTCAGGGCTGGCTTCATCAAAAGACACGCTGATCATTAGGATTTTGTCACTGAGAGATACCTGACCAGGTATGTGAATGAAATCAAAAGATGGGATACTATATGACAGTGAAGATGGGACATCACAGCTGTGAAATAATCATACTGAATGCTAAAAGAGAAATTGTTACTTGAGGGAAAGGACCTGCTGGTATATCAAGCTGAACTGTGTTAAGGGTTTTTTCACTACCTAGAATACTTCTTTCTTTCCAGTTCAATCAGATACCTTAAGAAGTTTTGGAAGATTATTTCTAACATTTTTTGAGATACAGAAGGGAGATGAGGAAAGTAAGATTACACTGAGAGTAAAAAAAAAAAAAAAAAAAAAAAAAGAAAGATACCTCAGTCTTGCAACAAATCTTCAGTAAGTCAGCAAATTACTTATTTTAGGCTTTTATTTTTAGTAAGAAGACAGTGAGGTCAAGGTCCAGCTTGCATACCAAATGTTTGAAAGTCAGTATGGTGGTAGAAGTCTCTCTGCTCAGAAATAAATCAGGCTATTGGATTGTATGGTTCATCCCAAGAAAGTCAATAAATTATTCTCTGAAATGAGTTTCTTTACTGGGTCCATGCAGCTCTGTCTCTGGTAGCCAACTAAAAAGACTCCTAAAGTGTGACTCATTACTTCCCTTAGTAGAAGGTTGCTTTTCTATATGTGCAAAACAGTACCTTTTAATCCATGCTGTGAATATTTTCATAGGTTGCTTGTTTGGTAAGGAGTCTTAGGAGGAATTCAAAAGTAGCTGAAGAGCCAAGAATTACAACAAAGTGGGCTATAACTTCCTTATTTCCAGCAAAAAGAGGTTTTCACTCTTTCCCTGCTGTTTACAAGATATCCAAGAGAAAACAGTGGGGCACTGGAGACAGACTAGTTCAGAAGGCATCAACAGAAGGCACTGGAGGGAGATGTCCACTAGTACCTCCAGTAACTTTTGTCAACCTCTGCTCCTGACCCATTGAAAAGAGTCTTGATTGATCACCATCCCTGGAGGTTTTTAAGCAGAGATTGGATGTGGCCCTTAGTGCCATGATATAGTAATTGGAGTTGGATCAGGGGTTGGACTTGATGATCTTGGAGGTCTTTTCCAACCCAATCTATTCTATGATTCTATGATTCTATGATCACAAAGGCAGCGTCTTTCAGAGTTGTATAGTGCTAATCAACACAGCTTGCTGTGGGGTTGGTCTTCTGATGTGAAGGCTATCCTGGTCATCTCCACTTTGGCTGGTGCCTGCTCCTCCTTGAAACTTCATTATGTGTCTGAAACGGGCACAGGGCCACCCAACAGATGGACATAAGTGTAGGCATGTTGGAAACCTAGTATGTACAGATCTAAAGGCAGATTTCTCTCCCAAAAAGGAAAATTGTGTAGTGCTTCTGCATTCTTTGTTATCTAAAGTTGTCTCTACTTTTAACACTGCCAAACACTTTCTAACTCAGTCAGAGTGACTTTTGGGCTCTAGGATAGAAAGACAAATTATTGATGAAGGTGAGGAAAGACATTGTGAGGAATGTCTCTGTGCAACAAAATTGGTCTCTATAAAATGTGGGATGTTGAGTGGAAAACGAATGGGTTTGAAGTCCCTCCAGGGGATAAGTATACATGGAGTGGATGAAAAAGCATATCCGGTCGCATGTGGAAAACTTCTCAGTTATCTTAAGATTTCATCCCCATTGTTATTATACATTCCACTAGTCTCTTTCTTGCTATACAATATAGCAGGAGGCTTGCCCCTCTCAGACTATGATAGTAAACAGGTTTTTGCTTTTCATGGTTCAGAAGCTGGAATCTAATTTATGCAATGCATGCAAAAGAGAAACAATAATGTTATTTTCCAGTGACAACCCAATAAAATCTACACACCAGTTTTTTTCAATACAAACAGCCATTGCAGGGCATTTCATATATCTGCTCCACTGATAACATTTCACTTAGAAATAAGTCTTTTCTAGGAAACTAATCTAGACTCTTTCCTTCTGTCCCTGGCCTTGCTTTCAGTTTTTCCTCAGAAGCTCGTAGCACAGAAAGTCATTTTCCTGTTCATTGCTTAGTGCCATCAGCCTTGGCTGTTTTATTGCTTTTTTTTATCTCCTTATCTCTGTACCAGCATAACATAGCTGCTTCAGAAACAATCACAGGTTCTACATGCTTTACAGGTTTTGTTTTCAGTAAAAGTGCCCTTTTTGTTCTGCTAGCTGTCTGCACTTCACAGCACGCATTGCCTCTTTCTCAGATGGATCTCTGTTATTTTATTTCCTCTGCTTTACTGCTCTTCTTTGTAACTGGTCTAATCTAGTGTCAGGTTCTCTTGGTGGTAAATTGATTCTGTCAGGCTGCTTTCAAGGGGTTTTGAAGACGCAAGTATAAGTAAAAAGGGCAAGAGAAGAAGTCCGTACTTCCAAATATTTGGATCCTAAATTGCTGTTTCATACCATTTTAAGGCAGTACAGATGAAGCATCTTCTTATAGGATAATCAAGACTCCACACTCAGGTTTTAGTATTTGTATGCTTTCAACTCTGTCAGCTTGTCTACATAAATGAGGGCAAAGCAAAGACACTTTCCTTTATTCCCTGACCTGCTCAGTATATGGAGCTTCTAAACAGTTTGAATATGCTGAAAAAAAAAAAAAATCTGTTTTTGAAAGGTACTTTTAGAAGATATTAAAAATCCTAAACTGAGTAACATCAAGTGAGTCTAGTAGTGACCATCTTCAGCAGTTATTTGTCCTGAACAACAAGAAAAGCTTTTTCTATATTTTTTTCATTAAGAGAGTCACATCCAGGAACCTTGAAAGTTTTGTTTCAGACTGACTAATGGGCCCAGTCATCCAGTCCCTCTGCTTCTGTCATTGGAGTTGGCAACTACTGGTACAGACACAACTTAAAATAAAAGAGGCTGCACAGTTGCACATGACACACTTGTGATATCAAAAGATAAAGCCCTCTTACCTCCTGCAGTGTATCCATGACAGAAACATTTTAGAACCTCTCTGCACAAAGACCTGTGACAGCTAACAACAGGCATAGGAATGAAGATGCAAAGTACAATGTGGAAGATTATGCCTTTATTTGTGGAAGAGTTAATGTGTGGTGATTTTGCATTTGAATGTAATCACTGAATGAATTGTGTGAAAAAATATTCTCTATTGGCAAGTATGTGTCTGGTAGATGTCACGTTTTTTAAGGTTACAGAGAGGAGTTCTGTGGTGGGCTTGACTTATTTTGGCTATCAGAGCCCCACCCAGCTTCTCTGTCCCCTGCCTTCATCATCAAGATAGGAAAAGAAAACAGACGAAAAAAGCTGGTGGGTCAATATAAAGACAGGGAGACACTTTACTGATTACTAACATAGGCAAAACACACTCAATTTGGGGAAATCAACTTATTGCCATTTAATAACTATTCCTGCCAGCAAACCTGCTCCATCAGGTTCTGCCAGAAGCCTACTCCCAGTGTGGCATCCTATGTGGGCTACAGGTGGATATCAGCTCTACTGTAACCCTCCAACGGGTAATTTCAAAAACATTTCCATTATTTTTTTCTAAAAAATACACAACTGGAGTTCTATGGTCCTAAAGCACCACATAGAACTACATACAAAATCCTCATAATTGTTGCTGTTAGACGTTTTAATTTTTTTCTTTCCCTCCTTCTTTTTAAGGTCATGCTTCCTGGAAAACTCACTAGAGTGCTTTCTGCAGAAGGATTCAGATGCACTGTACTGGTTCAAAGGGAACCCAGACTACCCCAATCTGGAGTTTGGATTGAAGTTCTGCAGTGATGTGCAGTGAGATCTGCATAGGGCTGCACTCTATCTTTTAGGCATTATCCCTATACACACAAGCTTGAATATGAGAAATGGTGGAGCCATGGTGATATGATATCTTCTCATCAGGTCCTGCTTGCAGGTCTGAGAGGAAGGCTGAATTAATGCCATTGTCCTGCTTTCAGCAATTAGTTAGTTCCGTTATCAAAACAATACATTGCTATATTGCCATATATTTCTGCTCCCATGGGTAGTTTGATCTGTGAACACAGAAGAAGGAAGTAAAGGAAGTTTTTCAGTAAGTCTTCTCATATATTATTAGGCATATGGAGCCTCCACAAGTAACAGGTGAGTTCTTGTTTCTTTTTATAGTGAATGACAGTCCTCAATTAAAAAACAAACAAAGAAATATATATCCTAATTTTGCAAGTTATACTTTGAAATTATATCCCAGTGATGATCCCAGTAATGCCTTTGAATGTGGCTGCTCATTATATGAATGTTTTTCAGAATTTTTATTAACACTGCAGGTAATTCCAAATTTTAAAAAGCTTTACAAACTTAAATATAGTTTTTCCTGGTTTTCTCTGTGTTAGGCTGGGAGACAGAATGAAGGATAGATGTTTTTATACACAGTTCCTGAATTAATGTCTTCTACATGAAAATCTGAAAAGGCAGGGGACTAAGTTGGAAATTCATTTAACTCCTTTCATTTATTCCTTTCTCCATCTGTGATTCGTATTATTTGTGGGTGAACCTGTGGAAAATAGAAAATTAAGGAAGTCGGTAAGTTTGCTTGCTTTAGGAGGAATATAACATCCCTAGCACAAGAAGACCAAAATTGAAGTCGCACTATGCACAAGAAAAAAACCATTACCACAAAACAAGAATGATACAAAAGAATTGACAGAATTTTACCTACAGAATCTGCCTACAAAATCTGAAACCTGATAAAGTTATTTAGCCTATTCAGAACACGAAAATTGGACAAAGAACTTTACAATGCAGGACAGACAATATATAGACAAGTGGAATGTGAAGTTGGTAAACATGAAAAATCCCCCCAAACTTCTTGTCCTTCAACAGTTGAATTAGAAATCAGTGGGCTTTACCACCACAGGAAAGGAAGCTGCATATCATTATAGATATAACACTAGATCCTCTACTGAATGCATCACAGTGCTGGAAAAAAGCTGCACACAAAAATGCACTGAGGAAGAATACTGCGAAACTAATGCAATTATGTTGCCAGTTACACAACACTAGTCACCATCTTTCTGAAAAAAATTGCACAGAATTATAGAGGGCTTGAGAGAAGGGCATACTTATTAAGAACACAGAAAAAATACTTGAAGGGAGATTGAAAACAGTGGAATTGCTACCTTTAGAAACAAGAGTAATAAGAGGAGATGAGAAATAACTGTACTAAATAAAGGAATGTGATAGAAAAGGTAGATTGAAAATTTCTGTTTCCTCTGTCTTGCAGTGCAAGAACAAGGAGATATGCTAGGAAACCCAAAAACGGGCAGAATAAAAACTGATAAAATCCATCTCCTGCAACAGATGAGTGTTGAGCAAACACATTGATAGAGGTGTAATTGAGGTCAAGGATTCTGCAAGGCTTAATGAAATATGAATGGTTACATGAAATAATGCTAGCAAGAATGTCAGAAAGAAGATAAAACCCCAGTTTTCAGGGCTAAACCCAGTCTCTAACTTCTAGGAACAGGTAGAAGTCTCTCAGTACCAGGTTTCTTTATATTTCATATAAACTGCTATTAGTAAAATTCCCACAGTATGGCCAATGGAATTTCTCACATTAGTCTATTTTACAGTGTTGTTCTGATTGAATTTTAGGTCTGTTCACAGTAACATGACAGCACTGCAGATGGTGTAGAAACCTGTCTCCAAAAAACAATTCAGTCATCACTTCCATTTTCAAAATCCAGAGATGAGTCATTCCTCTCCCACAGGTAAACGTATTTGTATGAACATCAAGCTCTACAAATTTCTATGTATATCCTCACAGTGAAAAAAGAAAAAAATTACAGCACAGTTCTTTTCTGTATTGACAAAAGGCAGGGCTGGCATTTGGCTTTGGTGAATCTCATGAGATTCCCATTGGCCTGTTCTTCCAGGCTGTCCATGACTCTCTGGATAGAAGCCCTGACCCTTTGCAAATTGTCTGGTCCCCCTATTCTGGTGGCATCAGCAAACTTGATAAGAGTTCACTATCTAATCCTCCAGGTTACTGATAAAGATATTAAATCAGAGGAGTCCTAGGACAGACCCTATGACACACCACCTGTTACTAGTCTCCAGGCAGAGAGGTCCCATCAACCGGTAGCTTCAGGTAAGCCTGACCATCCAGACAGTTTACCTCTCTGCTGATGCACCCACACAGACTGTAATGTCAGAAGAGGCATACAAGAATATTGTAAAAAAAACAGTTTCAAAAGTCTTGTTATAGTCAGTGACGTCTCTCCCACTGTTCAAAAATCCAGTAATATTATCATGGAAAAAAATAGGTTGGTTAGGCCAAATTTGCCCTTGGATGTATGCGCTGAAGGTGACTCCCATTCACCAACTTCTCTTCTATGTTCCCAGAAATATGTTCAAACAGGACTTGCTTGATAATTTTCCCAGGTATCTAATTGAGGTGGACTACCCTGTAGTTCCCTAAACTGCCTTTTGTTGAAGACAGGAGACCTTTTGCCTTTTTCCAGCTATCAGGGGCCTCTACCACAGCTCCACTATTTACTTCATGGTCTCTCTAGCCCTTATCACATCTCAAATCATGAAATCATAGACTCATAGAACATCCTGAGTTGGAAGGCGCCCACAAGGATCATGGAGTCCAACTCCTGGCCCTACGCAGGATACCACAAGAATGCCACCATGTGCCTGACAGCATGTTTTCTAAGCTCTGTATGGAGCCTAGGTGCAGGTAAATCCAGTCTTAGTGTCAGGCTTGGACAACAGTTTATGTCTAAAGGAAATAACTACATGGATTACATTCGTATTAATTTTGCATGTTATCATCACTAACTGAGGACCTGTTGTGGATGAAGGATCCCTCCACATTGGATACAGCAAGATCACTCAGTCTAAGGTAAGGAATCTTAAACCTTGAGAGGTGTCAATTCATTCTAATTAGCAAATAAAGAGCTTTCCATCTACATTCACCTACTGGAAAATAAGAAAAACCCTGAATTAACAGCAGTTAATCCCCACTTGTAAAGAAATGGTTAGCCATTACTGTAGTGAACCCCATACTTCTGCATTTCCAGCTAATTTTGGCATGATGCTGTTGTGCTGGTCCCTGAGGTTTCTTTATTTTATCTGCCCAACCACACAAGGTACCTCTGTTAAGTTGAGAAATACGTTAGCAAATACCCTTAGTACCACAACATTTTAAAACCCACATAGATGTAACAGCAGCAAGGATGACTGCCAAGCCACAAAACAGGGATAGGAAAACTCATATATCCATTTCTATTTTTTCAGCTGTCAGAAACCTGTGGTGCACTTCCAGCTCTGGTTTTGCTGGTTGATCTGCCCATAAGTATGTCCTTTGTGGATGGCTTTTCCAAACCTGTGTTCCCACGCATATGTTGCTCAAAGGAGGACAAACACACAGACTACCTTCCCACATCAGGCTGCACCATCAAGCTGTATCTATACCACCAGCTGCAGGTGGAGGAGACTGAAAGGTTTTTAATAACCACATTGCACAGGGCATGGAATGAGAGAATGGGCAAGACAAGCTGCATCGTTATGCTCTGTGGGAAGGAGAGTGGGGGATTTGGCGTGACACCCAATCAGTAAAACAGGTGAAGGACACTGTGACATCCCTCCCTTATTCCCCACTGCTGCTGCACCTGTGGCACACACAGGCTCTCACTGGATAATTTGACCTCAAGTGGAGTGCTGTATCAGAACAACTGGGCATGGTAGGCTAGACAGGGAACAATAAGCAGAAAACCTGGTGCAGGCACAAGAAGGACAAGATGAATCCCCAGATCCTAAATCCTAGCAATGCAGATTTTCTCTCATCTCCTGAAATATCACTATAACTCACCCAAATGTGTCAGAAGAAAGAAAACCAGTGCCCATTACTAAAAGATTTTAGATGACTACATTGCCAACAGTCAGCACCAGTGATTCAAGCTTGTTCGCAGAATCATAGAGTTATATGTATACTATATATATATATATATATATATATATATATATATATATAATCAATGGTTTGGGTTGGGAGAGATCTTAAAGATCGTCTAGTTCCACGCTGCTATGAGCAGTGCAGAACACCTTCTACTAGACCAGTTTGTTTAAAGCTGCGTCTAACCTGATTGGCATCCAACCATTTGCCTTGAACTATTTGAGAAAAATCATGTATTTGGTACTTAGCCAAGATAGAAATGCTCTGCATTTCTGGAACACTATTCTTTAGGCTCCAGATATGACCCATGTAGGTAAAAAATCACAGTTAAAGGACACTGACCAGCCACAGTTGCTTGAGCTCATTGGACTAAGTCAGGAAGGGAGCTGGGGGAAGTAGTGTATGCTCTGTGGATAAATAATATTTTGTCTTAACACGATATTACAGGAATTGTCTTTTTTGATTGAGAAAACCTTTGAGGCAGCTGAAAAGCAATGGTGACTCTGTAAATATAAGGCTGACTTGGTAACTGATCTTGTATTTCTCACCAAGCCACAAGAACCTGTGGGAGAAACAGAAGAAAGCTGACAGCAAACTCATCACTTTAAAGAAAACCTTCAAAAAGTTTTGAATATCTTCTTTCCTGAAGACATCATAGTTCATTGAAATCCTCACAAACACCACAGCAGTTGCGGATAACCTGGACTAACACAGAGATGTGTCTGCAGTTCTCCCACTTGGCAGAGGAAATGTCAGCACAGCATTATCAGCTCTTGTGAACCATTTTTTCACAGAAAAAGCCTGTAAAGCTTCTTCATAGTGATAAGACTTTCTGTACATCAAAATTGTGCAAATGTATCATAAAGGAAAATTGTTACAGTTGATTCTGTGCCAGTTCTCTCTCTTTCATTTCCTTCTTCCAAATTAAAACCTTTGTGATTGTGTATTGTTAAATACAAAATATTTCTTCCCTTAACATTGTTCCAGTTGGTGAGGTCCTAGGACTTTGGTGCAGTATGCCAACCTTCATTGCTACTAATACAAAAACAAACTAACTCAATTTATACCTGTGGGACGACTGTTGATATCTATGGTACTATTTTCGTACTAACTCATTTTATCCACTGTGGTCAGGCCTTTAGCCTTTCTTCAGCTGAAGGGGTAATGAATTTTAGAGGACTAGCAGTTTCCTGAGAGTTGGGCATATGAATTTCACCCCAAGTGTATGAGAAGATACTGTGATGTTTAATGGGAGAAGAACTTATGAAAAATATATCATTAACAGACTTACTAAGGAACTGTCTCTGCTGTAAAACCCTACAGAATTGCTTAACAATCTGCAAGGAAGTAAAGCACCCCCTATTTTTTTACTAATGCTTTTAAAATTAATTATTTTAAGATTATTATTACATTTCTGAGAGATACCAGTTATTTTTAGGTCTCTACCATAAAGACTTCATTGGTTTTCTATATGTGAAGATAAGGCTTCTGCCACGGTGGTGCAGACACTGAGAATGTTTTTTAGATAAACTGATTTATTGAGATCTCTGCCTAGGATAATAGTCAGAAGGGAAATTGAATCTCTCAGACAGGGTGAACGGTTGCTGTCTTATTGATGATGGGATTCTGTGGGGATTATTGCAGCAATGTCCTCAGCTAGATCAAATGAGACACTTCAAACTGTACTCATGGGGATTATTTTCGTGTCCAACTGGGCTACGGTCCTACTTGTAACACCCACATAAGCAAGGTGAATTGCTACTGATTTTCTTAAACTGTGCTAAAGCTTTTCCTGTCCTCAGTACGTACTTTCTTGTGTGATCATTCCTGCATCTGCAGAAGCAGTTTCTACTGACCAAACAAATGTCCTGTGTCTCTGCAGCTTGGTGAATTCTGCTGCAGGGATGTGCAGGAATCACCTCAGGGCATCTTTGGGATGGCTGGAGTCAACACCCAAGATGTTATGCAGCAGGCAGAGGCAAAGCATCAGTGTCTACCCATTGGCCTGAGCACAGCAGCAGCTGCCCAGGGGGAGTCTGCAGGGCTGTTCAGCCCCCCTGGAGAGCAGCTGTCAAAATTGGTCAGACACTTCATAGTGAAGCCAGTAGTTCAGCTGAGCACTTCGTCACACATTAGTCCACTGAACCAAACCAGTCCTGTGACTCATCTGTGCTGGGGAGTTCCTCAAGTCCCCAGGGAACAAGTGACTAAGTGCACTGGGTTTGCACACAGGCAAATCCTTGCCATCGCAGTTACAACTACAGGGCAAGCTACAGTTTCTTTTTATATCAGACTTACAAGTTAAATACTGTAACTCTTGCCATGGTAGATGTACTTGGTAACCAGAACTTTAAAGGAAGGACTGCAATCAGTGTCTGAGTCTTCTGTCAGACAGAATCTATTAAATTACTGATGCAATGGAAAATCAAGTAAATATTTCACCGTTTTAATGAGAATGTAAAATGCCACTTACTTCCATGCATAGTAAAATGCTTCTTCTTCCCCGTTCACTTTTGTTTACCTGGTTTCCTTTGTTCAAGTTCAGGCATAATTTCACACTTGCAAAAATTTTGGAAGAACTGGAATTTTGCTTATTAACTTAAACAATAAAGGCAGACCACCTGGAGAAACATGCAGACAACCATTGCACAGGCCAAACTGAGGGCTCCTGAGCTGTTTATGCCAGTGGAGATTTCCTTTTTGCAGCCTGCTAAGAAGCCTTGTGCTTTTAATAATAATGTTAAAAGATTCACAAAGCAAAAATCAAGTACCTAAACCCCCACAATAGATAAGAGGAAGAGTACAAAGAATTGAATTCGCTAGAGAAGCACAAACTGTGAGCATGTCCTTGATGAATACCAGGTAGTTTGAAGCAAAGGGCTATTCTTGTAAGTCCTCCAAGGGTAGGTATGATGTCTGTTTCCTCCAGCTGAGTCTGGGTACTGTACAGAGGTGGTGCCCAGTCAGGCACAGCACAGGTTACACACAAACCTTCCTCACAGGATCCTACCAAGAATCCTGGTAGCAGCTCTTCAGGAAGGCAGCCGGTATCCAGGCATGGAAAACATGCTTTCCTTATTTCATGCCACTGGCAAGTAAGTCGTAGTGGACACCCAGTGATGCTGATAGGAAGTAGATAGTTGTCAGACTGGAGATTGAAAGGAGACAGATCAATCACTGAGAATGATCAAGGCAGCCCTGCAATCTCTCTGAAGATATAACATTACAAAGATAGAAAGTCAGATATGTGCCCTTACCTTCCCTTAACAGAAATAGAGATTATTAGAAACAGGCTTTGCCACTGGCTGAATATAGGATGAATCGGTCCATCTCAGCTCTGGAAAACAGTATTGCTGTTGGTTAGAAGGTGACAAGGGGTTTGAAGCAGGGAAGGTATACTAGGAAGCAGGGGAAAAAGGATGCTCCAAAAAGCAGCTGTACTCCCAGAGATCAACTAACCTAACATTTGTCTAACAGCTTGCTGATATTATGCATTATGTGCAAGACCACACTCTCCAATTTCCAGCTATGTTTGATACAGTGCTGTTTCTCCAAGGATTGGTGCCTTCCCAAAGAAGTGAGTTTACTCCCCCAGATTCAGGGCTATTGTCGAAGGATGTTTAACACCTAACCAGTTTGGACAGAAAAGTGCAGCCTTTGATATACTTTCCTCTCTATCAATCTTGTAAAGCTGTCTAGACTGTCCCAGGAGAGAGGGTGGAAGTGCAAATCAGATATGTGTGTAAATATAGAAGTGTAAATCAGATTCTATAAGCATGCCTATGCAACAGGGTATAGGGAAAAAAATTGCACATTTTCAAGACAAAAACCCAAGGACCATCTCGAAGCTCTGGTAATAAATGAATCTTTCCTTCACTGGAATTAAATAAACAGCTAAAATCTTCTAGGAGCTGTGTTCATCAGTTCCATGGCTTGGATACAATGCAGCTAATACTGTGCTGAAACAGGAATGTGACATGCAATACCAGCACAGCACACCACATGAGGATGGGTCACGCTATTGCAAAATAATTTATGTGAGGAGAAGCACTGGCTGGTACCATGGAGGTAATCATGTTTATTATCTGTGAGCCCATGGTGACAGCAAATGTGCCTGGCAATAGCTGTATCCCACCAACACAGTAGTCACCCACACTGCTAAGGTACTCATGGTCATTTTGCGAATTACAACAAAGTAATATCTGAGGAAAGTTATTAAACCTGCTAATGTAACAGTGCCTGGTACACGGTTTTAATATCCCACTATTTATTATTTTAGTTCTTTGCAATAAAAGTCCTGAAACATCATTTCCCTACCAGGGCTTCTGGATGTGCCTGGGTTTACTATGGTCCCACAGGGAAGGACAATTAAATGTTCCACTTTTAACAGCTGACAGACCTGAGTTCTGTACAGTCTTGAGAACAGAGGATAGCTGTATTTTTTTGGAGTTTGGTTTTTTTTTTTTTTTTTTTTTTTTGCAGTTAAGCTTATGCAGAAATTATCCAGCTGTACTACAGGCTTTGGTTTATTGTGTTTATGCAGGTTCTTTCTAGAATAATGAACTTGAACCTGCAGAGGTCCATGCTAGTGGCTTTAAGCCACACCTGGTTTTCTTTCTGTAAGGTCTTTGCTATTGAGAAAAGAAATATTATCTTGATGATGAACTATTAGATAAGGATTTATGTACAGGATTATAAAGATCAAACTAAGTGATACGGATTCTCTTGAGGCAAGAATCAGTGAGGATGTCAAAGCATGTGCTGTCTTTGGGCTGTGTTCACATCACCTGCTGCTGCAGCCACCCACCAGCCAAGGCTGCTGCTCTGCCTCCTGGCAATGAGTGGGCAGTGAACAGGCAGGGTAAGGAACTGCAAAGAGCCCAGATATGGTTCCACAGCAAAGCCAGAGGGAAAAATGAGACTGTTCCCAAGCCACTAACACTTCTGACATCTCTTGCTAGACGCTAGCAAGGGAATTTGTACTATGGATCTTATTTTGCTTAAGATAATTTGCCAAATCAGTTAGGCAAATCAGCTCTTTGGACAAGACTTAATGAAGTGCTGTATTAAACTCTACAGATCACAGGCAGAGCCTTTAAACTGATTGCCTCCTTGGCACCTCCTAACTTGTAATGCCATTTTGAAAGCAGCCAGTAATGATGGGAATTCTGTTGTTCTTGTTTTCTCTTCACATACTGATGTGGTTTGCTCCGCATTGCTCTATTATCCATGGGGGCTCCTGGCATATTACGCTTATATTTTTCACTGTCTGAAGCCATACCTGTTTGAATCTTATTCTCTAGTTCTTTTTCACTTCACCCAAGTACTTCCCCCAAATCTCTTTTTTGCAGTTTCCAAGTATGACAAGAAATTAATCTTTATATTTTCACCACTGTGAAAAAGAATTATCTATGGCAAACATTCTTTGTAGCAGAAATGGTCACCAAACATGTAAAAATGAAAAAAAATCCAGTCATGAGTAATGTTCAGCAAATAATCAAGAAGAAAACATTGAAATAATAATATAAATTATGTATATATTCGGTGGAAATTGTTACAGAGAAATCTGAAGAAAATTCAACTCAGCCAAATCAGGACCATGCACAGAAAAAAGTTAAATTATGAACAGTGTTTTTCTGTGTAAAATGGCAAATGAAGCTGCATTAAAAAGTAATGAATCTGTACAAAAGATAAAAGCACATTTCCTCACATCAGGAGGACAGTGTTCCCTGTCTTTATGTCATCCTCTCCATTACTTTTCTTCAGCCTGATGTGACTATGGAATAGTCTTTATGCAGAACAGGTTTTTCCTCAATTACTGTCTGTACTTTTTGTAACCTGTTGGCTTTCTTACACTCTTCAGTAGATTCTATTAAAATAGTTCTGAATAGTTCTGTATACTTTGGGTAGTTAGAGCCTTCTCTCATCTTTTTTTTTTTTTTCATAAATGTTTTGTTTTCCTAGCCTTTACCTAATTTTTTGCTTCTTGCCACATTTCTCCACCACATTCGTCCTTCTGGGGCCATTTTCTTTAGGTCCATTTCTTTCATTTACACCACAACATCCACTGAGGTGTGCAGGAAGATGGGAGGAATTTGCAAGCATGCCTAAAGTGCAATCAGTGAGTCATTTCACTCCTCTATTTATTCCTGAGATCCTACATTTTTCAAAATTGACTACACTGGAGCATAATTAGGGAATTAAGTTCCTAACTGTTCAGAGTGTCACTGGAAATTGCAGCACATGGATTAAAGAAGGAATGCATTTTCATGGCATTAATTATTTACATAAGGGAAGAAAATGATCAAGGGTACTGCTATGATTAAGGTAGAGAAGTTCTCATGGGGCAGTGAGATGGGCAGCAAGCTGAGCTGCCTGAATTCGTTAACTCACAACCACTTTGATGTGATGTGTGATGATGAACAGTTATTACCACAAAGCAGCCAAGAAACTCCAGAAGCCAAGAAAGGGAGACAGCACTGTAAAAAACAGCAGCACTTACCCTTGTACCCTCCTCCTGGTTGTGCCTGCTGGGTGCTGTACAGGGATGGTGAACCCTAATGCCAAGATCCCTGTGGATCCTTGTCACACTAACACTTCAGCATGGTGATGTGTGGCTTTGACCAAAGCCTATTACACAGTCTCCACCAGGCATGTCCCAGGTAGATGAGTAGTATGGGAAAACCTCTACTGGAGTTTTATTTAACAATTTCCAGACAGTGAATTTACTGATGAGCTAGTTAAGCTTTTATAAATTATGCTCAAACTAAATACGCCATCCTTCTCTGACTACTATATAATGGCCTCAAGAAAATTTAATTAAGAAAATATTGATTTACCACACACTTCCAGTGTCACAGATCAGTTATGCCACTATTTACACAGACTCCTTTTCACCTGGAGCATGCAGCAAATACTCAGCCAAGTAGTAATCTATATTACACTTCCTCGAGGTAATAATCTGCTATATACAATTAAAATGGATTAGGTCTTGATTTTCCAGAGTATCTGAGAAATGTATAGCTTTTTCTGAGACAGACAAGAATTTTTCTTGATTCTAATACAAAATAAATCCGAGCCTAAAGCAAAGAATATGCCGTCCTTTTTCTACCAATAATCTTCTCTTTAGTGGTAGAAAAATTTGTCTTCCTCCCTTGGATGCCAGCACAGGTATCAAGAGATTATTCTTTTCCCCTTATAAATGACACTCTTCAATGTTCAAGCTAATTTTAAACTCCCGCTTATCCCCTAGTTCAAGATTATTACTGCTATTGATGGGTTTTCAGCAGTAGATTTATATAATGGGCTGTAATACTACTATTTCATGATTTAAACAGAAGCTCAGCATCTCCTGATAACAATTTTCTGAAAAATCCTCTACAGGTAACAACAGCATCTCTTTTCTTCTTTTGCTCTTAGGATGTGCCACTCAGCCTAGCGCATACTGTACCTCCCTCCATCTTCCATTTTTTTCTAGACTGCTATTTCAGATGGATTTCACTTTCAGATGGATTTAACTCATTTCACTTTCAATTCAGTTCTAGATTCTAGCTTAAGCATGATTTCGTGCTTGTCAGGAAGTTATCTTCCACACACTCCTGGTCTGTTTCCTCTCTGCTGTGTTTAATTTCCAGATATATGAGATTTCCAGATATGTGAGAGGAAGATGAGGGTCTTAATCCAAACTAGGCATTCTTGCCTCAGATATCATGTTTCTATTGTTGGAGAATCATAGAATACTCTGAGCTGGGAGGGACCCACAAGTATCACTGAGTCCAACTCCTGGTTCTGCACAGGACAACCCCAAGAATCACACCATGAGCCTGACAACATTGTCCAAGCACTTCTTGAACTCTGCCAGGCTTGGTGCTGTGACTACTTCCCTGGGGAGCCTGTTCCAGTGCCTAGCCACCCTCTGGATGAAGAATCTGTTCCTAACATCTAACCTAAACCTCCCCTGACACAGCTTCATGCCATTCTCTTAGGTACTGTCACTGGTCATCAGAGATTAGAAATCAGTGGCTGCCCCTCTGCTTCCTCTCATGAAGAAGAATATTTTCCCAGTGCATTGAGGATTTTTTAATGCTTCTGTGCATTAGTAGGAGAGGTGGAGAAGCTCTGAATCCACTTGGAGGAAGAATCTAATAAAGTCTGAGGTAACTAGCACAAGGTCTTAGAATTCGATCATAGAGTACTTAGTAATGCAAATGAAAAATCTAATCAACTTCTCATCTTCAGACATCTTCGGACCTGAAAAAAATGGACTAGTCAGAAACTGCAAATGCATCCAACACTCATAAAAAAAAGGTGAGAAATGAAGCTAAGCATTTTGTCATATCCAGGTTAGCATTTCCCAAGGCAGGTACCTAAAAGGAAGGAAAGAGTAAAGAAAGAAAGAAATATGCATCATTCAGTCCTAAAACTGGGAAGAAGTATTTATGGGTGCATTGGAACAAGGAAATTATATCAATAACAACCTGTATGACCTGCCCTGTAACGACTCAGGTGTGTGACAAAAGGTCTATCTCTTACCTGACACATCGCCAGGCTGCTGTCTCTGTGGAGGGACCATCTAAGGTTTATGAAACTTAGGGCTGAGCAGCCACCTCCTGCCAATCACAGGACTTTGTGACAGGGAATCGTAGATTGCCAATAACACAATCAAGAGCTGTTTCAGCTGAAGAGCATTACACTCGGCTTCCCATACCACTGCAAAGTGTAATAAACTGTCAGCTCTGAACAGACAGCTGAAATAAAACCAGGATTTGTTCTTTCAGTGCCACCATAGGACAAGCAGTCTACCTGGATTTGTGCACTGTACGATTAAAATGATTTTTCTGAAAGCATTTACAAGGTGTATTGTAAAAGAATTAGCAGACTGAGCAAGGGACAAGTATTTGCAGAAATAACTGAGAAGGCAGAAAAAATGCAAATCTTCTCAAATTTTCATTAGCGAAGCCTAGCCATGATGAAGATGTCTATTTCCATGGACTTTGAGAGATATTTTAAAATACAAATTAAATAAATCAAATCCTAGTTCTGCTTTACTTGCTCATGAAAGTATTCAAATCATTATATTACTACGTCAAGCATATTATTGAAACTTCTATTAATATATATCCGTAACATATGCAAACTTTATTTTATCAGTCGTGAATGTATGCTAGTAAAAGAAATCATATAGATTTCTGATAGAGAAGAAGATCTTAGTCTAGTTTGCTAGTTTTTCCTTCAAACAGTGTGATAGTTTTATCTGAGAAATCAATTATCAACTCAGTATCATGTCATTAATTCAACTGCCTGCATACAGTGCTGTTTTATGGCATCTAAGAGATCAATGTTGCATTGGTAAATATGGTCTAGGATCTACAAAAGCTGACTGTGTAGGAGCTAGAGGCCAAACAAGGTGAACTAGGGCACCTCAAATGCAGAAGTCACCTGTGTTTAGGAAGCTGAACCAAGAACGTCTTGAAGAAAAATTGGTGTTTAACTTCGTTTCCTGCATTTTTGAGACAAATCAGGAGTACAGGCAATGGCTGAAGACCCTTAACTTCATTTTAGCCCCGCATAAAGCAGGAAAAACTAAAGACTGCAACTTGGATTAGGCAAGAGATACACCAGTTGGTAACTCAGCCTCCTCTATCTCTTGGCTGTATTAAGCTGCATCACTCTGTGCCTGCTTAACCTGCTGAGCACAGAGCAATGTGAGCATTTTGAACACTTTTGATGGACTATGTCTCTGTTCAAAGACATACTTTTATATCAGGAACACTTAAAATGTTTTATGTGTATGCCCCTTAAAAGATGCATAGTCCACGGGAAAAGAAACAGGTTAATTAAATAATTATACTTTCCTTAGGCTTTACCTTTATGTTAGTCACAAGAAAATAGTAACTTTGTGCATTCAAATAATTAGAGTTACATACAGCATTCCAGATATGATCCCCTAAGGACCTTATGTAATGACATTGATATTTCTCTGTATCTATCAGAAATAGTTCTCTCATGGTTACATACTTTTTTTTCAGATGACATTAGAGGGTATAATCATACACTTCTTGGTCAATACTCTTCTATCTCTTTTTTCTTCTACTGTCATTTCTAAATTATGAGTTTTCAGTTATTACAGGAATACCTGCAATTAATCCTGGCAGACATTACTTATCCTTTCATCCTACTTCTATTGTATGTAGTCTGAAGGTTGCTCCTTTCTTCCCTTATTTCACTTAGTTCTTGTTGTGTTGATAACTCCCTGTTTTGTGCCATCAACCAGATATATTTTTTCCTCTGCACTAAGGTCTTTAATGAAAATACTGAATCAAAGTGGTCCTCAGCTTCAGTTTCTGTTCCACTTTGCCTGTGCATCTCACACATGCCTACATCATAGGAGGCTAGTAAAACAGAATTAAAGTATGTGATCTGCTCATACATACAGCGTGTAGACCTACAAGAATAGCTTCTTTATTCAGTACTGTAATCTATTTTTCTCTGCCTCTGTACTGAACTCAAGGAGGAATATTACATGTAAGAAAACTTAACAATTCTTTTTGCTTAAAGCTGTTACTGATGATGTCTCATCCCACAATGCCTGTGATCCTGGTATTCCGGTAGACTTAACACACAATGGAGTGTTTTCCCCATCAAGATGATAGAAGACCTTCAAGTCTTTCTTATAACATGATCTCGACCCATTGTTGGGTCTTCTTTTATTTCCTTGGTCTACATATTCTTTTTCTTTCCCTAGGAATAGGGAAACTGGTGTGAAAGTTCACATGAAACTTTTTTGGGCTGAGACTTTTCAGCAGAGATCTTCCTTTTTGATTTGTCCTCTAGAGAGGAATTGCCAGGTGGTCATTTCTGTTCCAGCCAATATCCTTTTCAGTCTATAATCTGTACCTTGCATGTTTGCTGCCAGAAGACAGCCCATCTCTTTCCCCCCAGACCAACTCTGATGTCCAGACTGTATATTAACAGCAAGTTTCCTGTGCATTACGTTATCTCCCCCTGATGCTGGTCTGACTTTCTTTTCCTCTCATTCTTCCCCCAGCCTGCAGATCATCCTGGACTCTCTTCTTTTAATGTCTCTCAGATAAAAATATAAACCTAGACTTTTTTTGAGGAGGTCCATCTACGCAGTAACTTGTCTGCAACAGCATCCATAGGAATGCTACACAAAGTGAGGATTAGAAAGTATTACGAGACCCCTGGCTGGGACACTTTCTCAGATTCCTGAGCTGACAATGACATGCAGTTCACCATGTTTCCAATAAGCTGATGAAGCTACCCTCCATCAGCTTTTCTAATTGTTACTATTTTAGTCTCTTAAATGTTCTGTTGGCACTTAGAGCCACAATTGATCACACACTTTATGAAAAAAAAGTACTTTCTCTTGCATTACTTGTTTTTATTTTGCTGCCTGTAACCTCATCAAAATCCCTTTAATTCTGCCATTGTAAGAAACACAGAATAATAATTTTCTATCCCCTTTCACTATAGTATTCACAATTCTTTTATCATAGTCATGTATTTTCAAACCCGAGCAATTCTGAGGTTTCATAATTGTTGTCCCTGCCTGCACAATTTTTTGTTCCTATTGTATCCTTCTGTGCTGGAATTACCTGGACTGTATATGTGCATTGAGCTGAAGGCATTCCTTCCATTTCTTACACTCTTTTCATTTATACAGTCACACAAACAATATTTATTGGAGAAAGTGAGATCTCAAAATTTACTGTTATGTCAGTAGAAGACTAGCTCACCCTCATCTAAGAAGACTGAAAATTGTCTTTATCATAATTTCCTGATTGACACACAGTATTCTCAAGTATACTGTGGACCAGAATTTATTGCCACATACCAGTTATTCAAAGTCCCATCTAAATATTCCAAATAATTTTCTGGAACAATTGAAGACAGGAATAGGCAAATTATTGATCTCTTTCTTAGAAAATGTTCACCAGGCTTAAAATCAGCTATGGCAAGGACAGAAATCCCTGAAATTCTAGGACAGCTTAGGCTTTCTTTAACTTTAGCTTTAGTCACGTGAAAGCCAAACACACTTGGTACAAAAATGTCAAAATCAACCCCCCACCAGCATTTTGAACTAATTGAAATTCCATTTTCTCCCAGTAGCATATTCCACTGAAAAATATTGCTACCAATTCTAGTTAATGGTATTCTGTAAAAAAAACAGTAGAGCAAAATGGGTCATTTTCTCAGTTGGGGATATAGAAAAGATGAAGAAGGAATGAAAGAGTGGCAAATGCGAGTGGCATTTGTACAGCTGATGACACTACAGCATGCCAACTTCCCTTGTTCTTGTGTTGGTAGCAACGTGCTGAGATTTACTGCAGTATCACCTGTTTTTTCACTCTGTTCTCTGGGACTGAAATCTGGTTCTGCTCTGTTGTTCTACAGAACCAAGAACTGAACAATCACTGAAATTAGCTGTCAAAGTCACTCAAACCAGACATTTTCTTTCCAACAATCTGTTAAATTTCTTAAGAAGCTCTGCCTCAAAATTCCGAAAGTTCAGTCAAGAACAAAGATTTCAGTAAGGTTTCTACATTGCAATGTCCACCAAAACCAAAGCTTACATATCAAGAGATATACACAAAATTAAGCATCTAGCATTTCCTTTTAATGTATTCTAATGGTTTGTTGTTTGAAAATCAATTTGCATTTGGATTATAAGTAAAGGTTTTAGATCTAGGAGTGAACAGAGGTTCTTTTCCACAAATATCTTCACTGACTTTTTGGACTGTATCCACTGAGTTGGGTTTTATTATATTTAAATTCTGCTCTCCACAGGTAAGCCATCAACAGAAAAAGAGAAAATGTCAATGATGCGTTATGACTTTTAATAGACTTTTGCATGATTTATTGATGTAAATATACTGCAAATAAGTGGTTGAACATTAAAGGGCAAATAAATGGTTTTTCTTTAACAGACAATTTGGAAATGAACAGTATAAATAGAACATAGTCATCACCACTTTATTTTATGTCATTCCACTCTACTGTCAATTTCTTTTCATATACAAATTCAACTTTTTAAAATCTTGAATACCTAGAAATCTTGCCTAATGAAACATGTTATTTACACTGTGTATGAATCACAAATAATTACAAATAAAAAGTACACAAAATGACTAAAATGTATCATTACATATAAAGCAAAGAAGATATAGTAGATGTTCTGATTAAGTATAAATGCTTACATATTTGTACATATATTTCTAATCTGAAATTGCTAGATGATATATCTGATGATTTTGATCAGGAATAGTAGTTTTATGGCTGCACTACTGGAGAGGAAGCAATATTTTCAGACACAATGAGCCACTTAGGAAACATTTATGGATGGGTATAGGATGAAATGTAGTAATTTAAAAAAAAAAATAAAATATTTGACATCGCAAAATATAAGCAATTGAATTCATGCCATACAGATACATTGTATATTAAACCAATACTGTCAGATGGCATTGCAAAGAAACCATAACAGAGTAGTAACATTTTAAAAATAAGCAGTTTACATGGCATTTGTATCGTAAAGTAGCAGATGTACAATATTATTTACACTGCAAACCAAAGAGATAATAACCCCATGAAACTGCAGCAAACGAGTTGTTCAAAACATTGACCACAGACCTGATTCATAAAATACATAAGCATGTGTGTAGGATGTATGGAAAAATAAGTCCTTAGATATCTGGGAATGCTGCATTAGACGCTGGATGTGTGAGTCCCCACTATGACCACCCGATGAGGTACGGCCGCAGTGCCCCACCCTGGCTCACAGCATCTGCACGAGGCCTTGCGTGAGGCCCCTGGGTCCTTTGCTCACTGTTCACCTAAGCACACGCATGGAACTGCAGCCTAAACGGCCCATGTAACTAAGCTTTCAATCCAAATGCACGTCAGGGAAAAGCACTGGCCCGTCCCTAGATGGAATGCGCTACATATCAACATATTGGACTGTGGTTCTCTTTATAGACTACACGTTACCCAGCAAACATAACTCTTGCAAAATGCAATGGTGGTTTTGCACAGCAAGGAGTGTAGGATACGGTTTCAGAGCTCTTTGCAGACTCTTAGCCCAAACAAGGCCTCATATTATGTAAAACCAGAGCCACATGGTTTTGTTTTGCAAGGATTACCAGGAGGTAGGAAGCCTGCAGTTGTTCAGAACATGGGATTTCTGGCATGCAGTACTGACCACGGTTTTGACTGTGATGCAATAACCTGCTTTACTTGTGAAGGCTTAGGACCTCCATTGATCCGTCCTGATTCACAAGAACATTCAAAGTTCCTACCACAAAACCTTGTTGGAAAGAGAACCTTACTTGCTAAGTCCCAGTAGGGTATTTGGGTACTGCCCATTTCAGCAACCAATATCTAAATAGTTGTTATTAAAAAGGAAAGTCACCTCCTGCCTCATGACAGTATTCTTTTATAGCTGTTCAGTAAAAATTTTATCTATGGAAATAGAAATGCAGTTCTTATGAGATGGATGATAAGTGTTGACTACTGTATTTGAATGGTGTTAGTTCCACACGTGGAACATGAAATTTGATAAATGAGCTCTGCCTCACAATTGACCTCATTTGTTTCTTTTTTTTCCTTCTTATTTTCTTATATTTCCAGAGAGTTTTCATGACACAAGAGAGAGTAGGTGATACAAATCATGGACTCCTGCCAACATCTGAAATTCCAAATGCTGCGCATTTAATTTTTCCTCAAGATTTGCCCCACTGAAGTGCATGACCATGCGTCTGCACTAGCTGTGCAATGTGTCAACGTGTTGTGCCCATACACATAAGCTCTATAGCATAAGGTGAGCCCAGTGCACTTAAAAAGTTGATTTGCCCCTATCAGTAAACATAAAATATCCATACAAAACTTATCACCTGATATAAAGAATTGTTCTGCACATGTTTAGCGTGGTCTTTTATCCAGGATTTCCAGGCATTGAGCAGCACATACAAAGCTATTGACATGGCTGAAGAAATGTCAACAAATTCCAGAAAGAAAAAAAACACGTGTCACAAAGGAGATAAACCATCTTCTCTGTCATGGGAAAACAAGACTGCAACACACTACCAGATGCAGTCTTCACAAACGAGAACTTGAATAATGCAAAGACACAGACTTAAGCTAATTATTTGCCTTTTTAAGCAACAAGAGAAAAGTAATAAATAGTCTGGGTGGTATTTTGGGCAGCTGACAATGTAACTGAACTGGAGCACTTCATAGAGTCTCATTACAATGCTTACAAAACCAAACTGTCAATGACTTCCAGTGAATTAGCCAGCTTTGTGACAACTAAAGTCAGTCTGGATGGATTTGGCATCTGGATTGCACTTACTAAGTAATTCATACAAAGTAATCAAGTAATTTTTTTTTTTTTTTTTTAACTTTGAAGCTCTTTTGGCTTCAAAAGAAAGATTGTGAGGGACAAAATAAATATTTTATAAGCAGTTCTTATGTGTATAAGCAAACGTTAATGAGGAAAAAATCCAATTCAGTAACTTCCCTGTTGTAGCACTTCTATAACCATATACATGCATTTTTTGTGTGTAAAATTTCTCGATTTGTCTTAATATTCT
The DNA here is from genome assembly GCF_003031625.1 of Empidonax traillii. NCBI lineage: Eukaryota > Metazoa > Chordata > Aves > Passeriformes > Tyrannidae > Empidonax > Empidonax traillii. Next base: position 1,142,136 of record NW_020955214.1, read on the forward strand.
ACCTTCTTTGATCACCTCTTCAGTGACTTGGCTCTGAAATAGAGGTATCCTGGTCACAAAAAAATGTTCTTCTCTCTGGAGAATATTTTTATGGCTATTGTGTTACTAATATGACAAAAAATAATTAAAGTGAGCTACCTACCAGAGGACAACGTCAAATAAATTGAGAACTGTCTTGAAGAAAATTTGTATGATATTTTTTTTTAATCCAGATAATTTCTCTGTTACAGTACACTTCCACATAAAATAGGAAACAGAAATTAGAACAGTTTTTTTTATGAAGACTGATGCCAGTGTCTATGGCAAAGGTTTCATCAGATATATCTATTATAATGACTCAAGAAACTGTGAAACTGAATAAGCAATGCAAGAGCTTCGGAAGTTACTCAGCTGAACTTCAAAGGGTTTTTGTTGTTTTGCAGATCACTAGTAACTCATAAATGAAATAGTGGATCTATTTCTTTATGAATCAGGTACTGTGCAAAGGTCATGCACTGAAATAGCTCATTACTTTTCCATTTCAAACGCACTAATGGGGAATCAGTAGGATGGAGCCCACCACAAGTTAACTAGAAGCATGAGAAGAGAGTGTTACTGTTAGTATTTAGACAATTGTTTGTATTTAGACAAGGCAAAACTTTGCTTGGTCCTGTGAAGAACAAGAAAACCTGTACTTTGATTATAAACATTTATATGAATACTAGCCTAAAACTAGAGGCATTGAGATAGATGAGAATATATTGTATATTGCTTTTCTTATAGAGTGCACATTATGTTTCTAGTATGATGACAAACAAGTAAAATCTTCAGAACAAACTAAAAGGACCTCATTGTAACAAACACCATTATAGTAGGTCACACTATGAAAGCAAGATGATAAGTCACAACACAGTACAGGAATGCTGTTAAAAGATAGTCTCTAGTACTCTTAGAAGGTTGTTTTATCCTTCTGCTACCTTCTAACAACATACCTGCATGAGTTTCTTAAAGTTCTTTCTTCTTGTTTGAAGCCTTTAGTGGCTTTGAAAAAGGAAGGGTAAAAAAAGGCAAACTGTCTGTCCTCAGCTACACTTTGGAAGAATCATATCACCAAAGACTACTCAAAAGGAGGCAAAAAGATAAAATTAAGAAGTATCAATAGAAGCAGAACAGAATAAGGCCATTTAACAAAATACTAGTTTATTTTAAAGAAGGCCCAGACTATTGGCACTGTTTGCATTTGCTAGAAAAAAGAAGTGGCTTATCAGGAGGAGATTCAGTAAAGGCATTCACTGATCTCTATAAGCCTGCAAGGTTTACAAATAGCATCTGCTTTTTTATTTCCCAGCAACACATGAAGAAAGACCCCCTGCTGTATGCAGGCCTGTGTAAACAGTAACTCACAAAGCAGTGATTTTAAAACAAGAAGAATAAACTTTAGATTACATTTTTTTCCAGAAGCCCATAGGGTCACAGCTATCAAGACATACACTGTTATAGGAAGAGCAGTACAAATGTTAAAGCTTTTAAGACCATATATAGTTCACTGCACACACAATTTTCCCATGGCCTACACATATGGCACATCAATTTTTTAGATAGACTCGTGTTACCATGGAGGGATTAATACTGAATTCAGCTGTGTTATACTGCTGCTGTGGCCTTGAATAACCTACTCAATGACACAGCACAGGCCTGGTTGGTACATACATCATGCACTTCAACTGCTCACAGTCAAAGACACAAATGACAGAATCAAACTTCACTGCGTTTTGTTTGTTTTTTGTTTTTTTTTTTTTTTTTTTTTTTTTTTTTTTTTTTTTTTTTTTTTTTTTTTTTTTTTTTTTTTTTTTTTTTTTTTTTTTTTTTTTTTTTTTTGTTTGTTTTTTTTTTCCAAGTAGGTAAGTCTTTGGTTGCTCTGGGGAAGCAATAATAACTGAAATAGAAACTTTCAACCAGAGGTACTTACTGGAACTTCCAGACCACTAAGTCTGCCAAACTCCCAGTAAAAAAACTGAAATGCAGCATGTGATAGTCTGTATGGACTCTACTTCCATTGGCAGGTGGATTCCTTTGTGGAACAGCTAGTTACAGGACAAGTAACCAGACTCAATTTTGCAATTACTCCCTTGGTTTCAGTGTGGGAAGATCTTGGCTTATATGCTTTCTGAGCTTTTCTGTTCATGCCATCTGACAGCAAAACCTAAAAACATCTAACTTGCCACATCCCTTCCCAGTAGATTGCAGGTTGATGTTTTAAAATAATGTTCAGATTTACAGAGTACTAAAATTAATCTCTTAACCGCTAAGTTGACAGAAAAGTCTAGGGACACCACCTTATCTCCTCCGTGTTTTACTAAAATGTAAATACTGTCATTAATTAGATTATCCTTTGTCTGTAAGAAATTTTATACAAACAGCTTCGGTTCACAAATGTCACAGTGCTCTAAACCCTGATAGAGCTTTAGTAGTCTTTAATGGCATCTAAGCTTATTTTAATGCTAAGCATGCATTGTTGATAGTGCAAGGTTGTAATCTTGTTAGTGCAGAATGCTTGTACAAGTCTCTTCAGAGAAGCTTTATAGGACTACACTAAACCAGTATTACAGAATTACACAAAAAGCATTTGCACTGAGGGGAGATTTGTCCTTTTCACAGGAGTGCAGACTTTGAGGTGGTCAATCTTCACATTTTAGGAGTACCAAATATTTTTATCCAGCTTCCAAAACAGGGAAGTTTGAAATAAGACAAGCAGAAATTCTCAGCACTCAAAGCTGAGACTAAAACTTTACTCCACTGCACTTCTGTCCTTTGGTCTGCTCTCAGTAAGTGACGCACCAACAATGTGCAGCTCATAACTCTTCCTAAAATTCCCACTCCTAAAATTGAGCATCATGAACTCGGGTAAATATTCATCTTCCCACAATAATCCAGGCTATCTTCACATGTATGTCTTTGTTATTATAGATGTTTTTGACCATCTTAGACATGAATTAGCCCTCAGATTTTACTTTGGCAACACTGAAATTAAAGGGAAAAGTTGAAAGATACAACTCTAAGGCATCAAAGTTAATTTTTCTCTAGCATTAACTGTAGAGGAAATGAAGATGAGTCTGAATGAATCGCCAGTTAAATTACCAATTTCAGAATTACAGATGACTCCTGGAAAAAGTGTTTAAACAAGTATCAGAAGTATAGGATTTTCCATTTTTGGTTTCATGAATTTCATGACTCCTGATTAGATGGGAGAGTCAGGATCACAGTGACAGAAAACTGCAAATTTGTTATCAGTTCTTCTAGGTGAAATATTGCATGCAAAGTTCACTTCTCTCTCAAAGGCTTTGGGAAGAGACTGAACTATGACTTTTTGAGCCTAGATTGTGCAGTTCATGCCAATAATACTAGCTTGTTTTGTAAAAGTACACCAGTGAATTGCACATACAGAATACACATAGCCTCTTCAAAACACTATGGGATCCTGCAAAGAAGAATTTTAGCAGAATTTTAGTAAACTGGGAAAGGTTAATATCAAATCAAGAGGGAATGTGAAGTCAGTCCTAAAAGTGGAGCCCACCATATTCAGAAAAAATCCCCAAGCAGTTACTACTCTCTTAAAACACTTGGCTGAAAAATACTTGTGTCAATAATCTCTGGGCTCTGAAGTAACTGAAATTTAACAACCAAAGGGATGATGAGCCACACCTTTTACAGAAGGATAGATGTCAAAGATACATGATTTGTTCAGAGCAATCCCAAGGGTAGATGAGAACATATCCATATCCCAAGACAGCTATCAGGAAATGTTCATATATTTTGTATTATTTATTCCTAACTATTTTTCTACATATTTAAGCATTCATATCACGTTTTATAAAATAAAAAGTATGCCATGGAATGTGTACATAATGCGTAGGATGTGCAATGCAGATAACTGCTGGTGCTGCTTATCCTGACATTTCTGTTTCACCACTGAACCTTAATGCCATGATAATAATGGTACACAGCGAATGTCAGATAAACTGAGTTGATGTTATTTAAATCCCAAAACCAATATTAGTTTGACCTCTCTTACAATGATGACCAAAGGCTTCCGCAACAACAGAATTTGGAGAAAGGACTCTAGCTTATAAGATATCTAAAAGAGAATGAGCATAAATACTTTGCAAATATGTTTCACAGTGATTTGATTTGCTGGCATAAGTTATTATTTATACCCTACACTTGTCAATGCCTCAGATCTGAAATGCAGAGATTTTATAACAGGTGTGCAGAAAAGACACGCTACAGAAAGAATTTCTAAAGAAAGTGGTGAAGATTATTCCTGAGCTATATATCCTGACCTATATATAGGTCTGCTTCTGAATACATAAGTAAAAAGAATTACTTAAGTCATAGTAAAAACTGCATGAAACTAGTACCAGCCTTGTCTTCAGCTGAGACCCAACCTATACATTGCAGAACTTTTCACCTTCACCAGACAGGCTGAGGTTTCCTATCTGCAGTGCATTGCTGCACCTTCAGTGTCATATGCAGAATTGTGGAATTGCTCTGCTATGGAAAATAAGTAACTGAAGAAGAATGAAGAACTGGTTTGTTTTGTTTAGTTTGTTAAATCCAAGAAAGTAGCAATATAGAACATGAATTTTCAAAATCATGGCACAAAACATAATTCTTTAAAATGCAAATGTTTGAGGCAATAGAAAATAATTACTCACTTTTTAGTAAAGATATGCCAAGGTTTGGAAACTTGCTTTCTCTGTAGCTCTGCTATTAGATTTGGATTTGGGGATTTTAGTGTTTATTTTTCAGTTGAATACATTTAGCAGTAAATTATCTCCCCCTCCTTCCTGCAAAGAAGATAGAAATGTCAAGCCAAATACTCTTCAGTATTCAAATAATGTCTTTATCATGACTTTCTTGAGGTACATGACTTGGAAAGGACTGTAGCCAAACTGATTTAGCTGATAAAGCAGAAACTGCAAGGTGGATCTAGAAGGTGAATAAAACAGAATGAAGACTAAACCCTGCTATTCTTCTGCTTTGTGGTTCAGATTACTTTTAATGCAATTTTATGGGTAACTTGCTTTCAGTTGAGCATTTTTTGTTGCTTTTTCTCCAGATGTTATGATATTTTGATGTAGCTTCACCTTTGTTACTGAATTAATCCTTCTCTGGCAAGCTCATAGTGTCTATTTTTAACTCCATGAGCTATCCAGTTTCTCTGACAACTGCAATTTGTTGGAAGAAATGACTAGTGTTACGTTGTCTCAGAGCTATGAACCCATTTGAGAAATTAGCTTCTTAGCTGACCTTTAAAGCAAGTGAGAATAATGTGCCTGCAATTCCACAGGGTTTGGATTTCATTATCACAGCAGTGTGTATGAGATGGGATGTCCCTGCTGCACAACCCTGCCTTTCTGTTTTGTTTTCCTGGTAATTATAGAAACTGTCTCTCTGCAAGTCTTCTCAGCTCTTGAGGACAATACTATTTCTAATCCCTTTTCTCTGGAGAGTGACAGTTCACACTGTGGAGGACTGTGTTATTTTTGTGTTATTATTGATTCTTCCCAAGAAGAAGTTTCCCATGGCTTCCATGACCATGATTGTTGTGAAAATCACCACATGTCTAAGGATCAGAATGGCAATTGCAAACAGAAGAGAGAAATATGGGAGCAGTATAATAGAGTGGCAGCCCCAGTCCTTCCCACTTGTCCTTCAGAGCCTGACACAAGATCCTGTCAGAGAATCTGGCTACTCCAAGTGCATAACAACATTAACACAATTTAGGACAGGTCAGAGAGAAGCTTTAGTAAATATGATCATAGTGAGAGAATGTTCAGCCAGCACCTTGCCCTCTGTTCCCCTGTTCTTTCCCCAGTGATTGCAGAGACCAATCTATATACTGTTGTGGGGCGGGGGGGGGGGAATGATGAGGAAGAATGATCATTTCAATGTTAAAAAAACCAGATATCCATTCCTGGAATCGACTGATTCCTTAAGTAGCTTGCTAACTGCCACTATTCCAAGAAGGAATCAAGCAGTAAATAACACGATGATTTGGAGAGATGGCTCTTGGTTTCTGTTTCACATCTGGTTTTGCATTCAGTGTTGAAACTCACAAAGGAATTCTTACTCTTACCTCCAGAAAAGCCAAATAATACAAAAAAACAGGACACTCTTTGCATTTAAACTTCTTAGACTTTCTTTTTCTGCCACAATTTTTCTATGAAATTAGAAATTCAACTATTATTTAAAACAAAACAAAACAACAACAACAACAACAACACCCACCAAACAAACAAAAAAACAAAACCAAACCAAAACTAAAAAAAATAGTTCATTTATCACACAATTCCACTAAAAATCTAAGGATTATGGAATCTAAAATTCATCCTTATGCCTTGAGAGTTCATGGCATTATGTACAGTACTTTCTTCCATTATGTATGAATAATCTCTGGGTCATCCAGCTTCCAGACAGATGAAAGCTAACATCACCAACACCTCTATGCACAATTTCTCTCTCCTACATACACACTTTGCTTTCTTCAGACACTTTCTCTCTGTAAGATTCTTTCCTATCCACTTGCAGGACCTACGAGAAGTTTCCAGAGAGGAATGCTTACACACTTAAACACTGTCAAGTACATAGGACTTAACTTAGAGATGTAATGAGAATCACTTAGACTCACCTGACACTCCCTCAGTAGATGAGTTAAATTGGATGGAATTGGCTTAACAGTGCTTTCTCCCTTACAGTCCCTCACCACATTATAAACAGGGATAACATGCCCCATCCCAACTGAAAATCAGAACATTCATACACTCACAGCAACTCATCTGGGAGCATCACCTTGAAAAAAAGGTACAAAAAACTGCATAGATTAGAAAAAATCCACATTTCCTCATTCAGCACAGGTTAGCACTAGAAAAATGCACCTTTGCTGCTGGTTGGATACTTTAGAATTCGCTTTTATACATCATCATGAACAACATTTTAAAGAAACATAAATGATACGGATTTATAACCCACATTTCCAAAACTTATTTAGGCATTCAGAACCTCAGGATCACTCAGCAAAGTTTCCTTCAACCTTCAGAAAGAGGTTGTATTTAAGTAGAGAAAATGAGATTAAGAAGTATGTCCCTTGTGTGACTTTAAAAACTTTACCTTCTTCTTCTTAGCAAACGAAAATAATCTGAACTGGGCAGCCATGCTTTGAGTATACAGTTTCAGAATGATTTCAATCAACCAGAAGTGCCATAGAAACTTCTAAAATAAATATACCTGTCAGTAACTCTTTTTTTCTTTTCCTTATGATCTGGTCTCTGATGCAATGGCTCACTTCTGAAAAAATCTCTTCTTGATAGTTATTCACTTCTAACCTTACTCTTTTGCAATAAGTTCAGAAACTCTGATATTGATTTAACAGTATGTTCCAATCGCATTAGGGAAGGAAAAAATAACACCTTAGAGGTGTACTGCTAATAAACAAATGCCAGAATTGAGTAAACAGTATTTTCCCTCTCTGGGTATTAATCAGTTTTAGCATCTGTTTACTGTTGTGTATAAAGCAGCAGTCATCCATTATATATACCTGCCTGTTTCATTGTTCATATTTATAATTTCTGGGAATATCTGACATCTCTGACTGGTACTCTTTTTTCTAGGATGTGAGAACAGTCTTTGTCAGTGGGCAGCCTTTAAAAATACTCTATTTACAACCAAAACTCTTTTTTAATTCTGATCTGTAGTTCTGATTTTGCTCTGCCTTATTTAAGTAAATAGCAACATATATTTTTAGAAAACTAACAAAGAGACACCACCTCATAAAATCAAATTATTCCACTACATGCTCTTCTTCTGTGAGGAAGAGGATGGAAGGACAAACAATACATGCCAGGGCATTATTCTGCCATTTAATGTTCTGCTAGAAGGTGTTTTTTTAAGGTGATAGGTGTACAGGAGTCTACACAGAAGAGATTAGCATGGCTTTATTTATTGCTTCAAGTGTAGTTATTAGAGAGTATTGCTAAGGAATACCTAGAAAACAAGTAGCTCAGTGTGAGACCTTCTACTCATGGAAAGTTAATTCTGGGCCTACAAATTCACAAAAGTACCAAAAATGTATGGTAATGATAAGCTGGCAACTCTCTCTCTGCTCCTTAGAATTTATGTTATCACCATCTTTATTACAAGACAACTAAAAAGGTTTATGCAGGCATTCTAGCATACACTTCAGGTGAACTTGGCACAGAGGTTTTGCATAATTGGGCTAAGAGTTCAGAGCTGAAAAGCTTTTCTAAATCACAGTCCTAATGGCATTCAGGAGTGGTGATTGGCAGTGCTGGTCTCATCTGTGAAGGTTTCAGATGCGAGGAGTAGAGATTTGCAGAACTGCAGTAGCACGTGTTCTTGACAGTCACTATGGCTACCATATCAAATCTTTATTTATCCTGGAATATCCTTATCTATCCCTCTGACACTTAATTTGATTCGATTTATTTTGGCCAGTGTAAAATGCTGGAAAGCAGTAGGACTAGAAGGTCTGAGAAACAGCACCTGGGCTGAAAAGAATGTAATTCAGTGGGATCAATCTCATTTATCTTGGCCATCTTAAAAAAAAAAAAACCAAAAAAAACAACAGATTTCTAGTCTAGATTTGCATCTGTGGTCACTGAGAAAGTTAAGCACATTCAAGGATTTAGGTAGCCTCATGTTGTATATAGAGCAGAGGGGACAAGTGCCTGAAACACTTACCTGTTCCCCAGTCTTCAGAGGAAACTTGATTCTTGGAGAGCCAAAGTGGGCCAGAGAGCTGAAGGCACCGCTGCAGCCAAGGTAGCCAGTGTGTCGCTCTTGATTCACTTTAAATCCGCTGACTCCCTGGTAAACACTTGTTTCTCTGAAATTCTGTCTTATCTTTTTGTCCAAAATAAAATATGTTCTGTCTTACTCTACCTTTGGAAACTAAAGTCCCCAGAGCAAACAGCTGGTTTAACATCTGTCTCCACTGATCCTTTTGCTAAGGCTGCCAGCATCGTTGCCACTTTACATCACATGCTGTATTGGCCTCTCTAATGTGAATCCCAGCCCAGGGGGAAGCAGACTGAAATGCTCCATGCTGTTTTTCATAGGCCATTTCGTTGCCATAGTGACACAGAGATACTAACCTGGACCACAGATAACTGGAGGTCAACCTTTCTAAGTCACAGGAACAAGAAAGCATGTGCAGAGGTGAATGACCTGTTCCCTGGGACTGAATTGTTGCCTTCCTCAGTTTTGCTGTTTTTCTCGCTTTCATGCGTGATTAACAGCCAAGCCATGAAAGATCAATCATGATTATAAGGTTAAATAGTTTACAGATTTTTGTTGTAAGCCTGCTCATGCATTGCAAATTAGTAATGTTGTTAAGGAGTAACTCCTATCTGCACAGATAAAACATGCTAAAAACATGCCATGGACTGTTAATACACTGATTTCAGCCAAATCCACCAGTGGCAATTTGCACTGCAGTCTTCTCCCTCTCCAGGGATGTGAGTGCCTGCCGTGTCATTTAAACAGTTTTGTCTTTGCTGAAAGGAAGAGAAAGATCAGCCCCTTAACCCCAGTTATTCTTTAGATATAAGCAGCTATGTCAAAAATATATGCTAATAAGAACAATAATAGAAATTATTTACTATCTATATCACATACAGTGTATTAAGGGAAGGAAGGTGGAGGTCTTTTGAATAGCAGAGGCCTGATCAAGAGTAGGACATAGCATGCAAGATGATGGAATTATGAACAGTAGGAGAAGCCAATTAACTCCTGCCTGTTGAGTCTCCTGCACACTCAGCATCTTCAATTTATCCACAGCCTCTACTGTCACTGGCACCCTCAATCCTAGTACAGTGCTATGAATAATATATTACCTTGAGGGAAGGGAACCATCTTCTTCTGAGTTTGACAAGCTTTTTTAAGCTTCTTGTTTTGTTGCTAATTTAAGCATATTGCTATTTCCAATGCTATAAATGTAAAATTTTGCAAAAGATCCCCAGAACACAAAAATGAAGCCAGAAGCTCTGAGACTGCATTAGGACAGGGAATTAGCTCTTCTCAGTGAGCTCTGAGAACTCAGCAGAGGTGAAGCAGTGGCCTGAGACCCGAAGAGGAAAACCCAGAAAATGTCCTAAGTTTGCAATGCTGCTGTTAGGTTACAGATTTCTTGGCAGGATGGTCTGCAAGAACATGCTAGTGTGACAGCTCGTGGCAGCTGAAGAATCTGAAAGCTGTCCAGCAGTTAAACTTGCCCAAACAACTGATGGTGGTTTCAGATTCGTTTCCAATTCAACACAGCAGTTTTGTTGGTATTTTTTCCCTTCATTTTTAAATGGCTGGGGAGAAGGATCTCTTCAGAAAAAGAAATATACAATGTGAAATTGGTTATCAGTTTAAGCCACAGTGCAGTGCTGATGCTTCTAAATACATACAACATGTCATGATTTTGCACTGCTTGGTTTATATAGGAAAAAAATAAAGAGGGCTGTTAAATACACCTGATCCTGCTGTTAGGCTTGGTAGGGAGCACCATAAGCACAAGAAGAGATAGCATTGTGAAATGGTATATGTATACAAGAACTGCAGTAGGACCTGTTAATGACTCAATCACAAGGATTTCTTCAGAACAGGCAATTCCCATACAAGATTTCCCAGGTTTTAAAAGCTTTGGTTTTCTGTTTGCAAAGGCATGCTTCCAGGCTTCAAAATGCCTTTCTAAACAGACTCAGATCTGAAACTGGATGTGGGAATGAGCAGTGAAGCCAAAACCACAATCACAGTTAATGACTATTGGCTCTCTGGAATTAAAAAAAAGAAATATCCTTTGGGATCCTGCAAGAAAACCACACTTGGAGAGTCCTGGTTTAGTAGCAATTCTCCCATGCAGGGGCTTTTGTCTTTGAATGGCAAATATCACCAGAGTGATGCAGAACAAAAGTTATACACCACTCTACCACTTCCATCACTATTTCCTTCTTGCTCTGAGTTCCTGACCTCTATGCACTGCATCACAGAAAAGCCTCTGTGATGGGGAGCTTCAATCAGACAGAAAAATCTGACACAAGATCTGTAAAAAGTGCTCTGTGAGAATGACTGTTGAGTCTGTTTACTTGGGTCTCATGATTTTTGTACAAAAAAAAAAAAGACCACTGGATCTGCCTCTGTGATCAGTTCATGGTCTCTCATCACTCTGAGACTGGAGCAGGGGGAAGATGTACAGAACAGGTTTGCAGCCAAGAGATCGATAAGCCCAGTCAGCTTTCCTTTGCCTTGTTCAGGCACTATGTAGTAGATCTCCTCCCTCTCTCTTCAGAGGGGTGGATTTGTCCCACACAGAAACTCAAGACAGCAGATGTGGCTACTTGCAGCTATGTGAAGAAACACAAGCACGTGCATTCTTACTCAGAGGAGCAAAAGATCATCTGTTTTATAGGAAGGAAAGTACTGAAAGAAAATTTCAAATACAGTTTATGATTTCTGCATCCATTTTAGCTCCTCTAACCTCTCCTAATCATCATCCCAAGGTACAACATTCTGAGAACTTTTTTATTTATGAAGACAATGCCAGGCCAATAAGAACATTTTCCCTATCACTAAAAGTAAGTTTTGTTGAGTCTGACTGCCACCTATTTGGCATCACAGCATCACTCTTGATAATAAATTTCATTTAACTTCACAAAGTTGTCCAACAAAAAAAACTTGCAACCTGAAATTAAAGGCAGCTGATGCAACTACAAAGTTAAAAAGTGCTGAGAATTTGTTTTACACTTTTCTCACAGTTATATAGAAAAATGTCCCTAGATAGCCCAAATTTTTTATTAACTTCCCTTGTCATAACACAGAAGCAATAACATAATACTCAGCATCAGTGCTGAAGTTCTAGGTATGCTACCTTTACACAAGCTTATAAAAAGCAGAGACTCTATATTCATATACAGTAAGTCTGCTCTAATTTGGGGAGTTAGGTGATTTATTTGCAAACACAATCATTGTCTCCATGGTGATGCTGACACCATATATCTCTGTGATTATAAATTTCCTAATACAATAAAGAGTCTCTGAGAGGATGAGGATGGTGACACAACTGTTTTAGATGGCTTCTCCAATTTGCTAGTAGAATTAGCATTTATCCACCATTTCCTATGAAAATGTTTCCATCAAACAAGATCAGCTACAGAATTAACCTAAGGCATTTCCTACTGGCAACTGCCTGAGACAAGTTGAGCCACAAGCTTTTGGTCTGAACCTTTATGTTTGTTCTCATCATCCAGGACTATGGTTGGCAAGAAAAGAAAAAGATCTTGGCCAGAGAGATTGGCACTCTGATATCAGCACCTACTGAACAATAAGGATGTGGCAGTGAAGTCAGAAAGAAATCTCAATCTAATGATGGCTATTTAAAAAATCTTCACCCTAGGGAACTAGATATAAACATCAAAACCACAGATTTATTAGCTGGGAAGTGGTGTTCTTCTTTCAGTGGTGAAACATGAACTTTGATCCATTTATGATTCTTGCATGTCTCACTGGTGTTCCCAGGGAAAAAATGCATGCTACATCCTGTGTCTGTGCAAACTAATAGGCTAAAACTTGTCATCCTGGGCAGAAAATTCTCAGATCTGTAGTTTGGGTGGAAATTCTGCAACCTCAAGCTTGAACAGTTTTTATAAGTCATTTTTCAGACTGGCCATAGAACTGCAGATGCTGTTTATCAAGGGAGATAAAAGATTAACTCCTCCAATCCCAAGGATGGTCTAATATTAATGTTCCAACATCAGTGTTGCTCTAGAAAGTGAATGAATTTCAATTCAAGGAAATTTTTGGGCTAATTCCCACGCACCTAGCCTCCTCAGGCAATAAAAAACCCCACTCCTGCATAAGTTCAGATGTCCTTGATATGCTGAAGTCTGTACACCTTCAAGACAGCTCTAACTGGATGATCTGGACGTATGGTGAAAGTTATTTACTCGTTTTCATAATGTGTCTCACATTATGGCTGCTAAATCCATAAGCAAACTCACTTCTGGTCTGGATTAGATAAACGCAAAGTTTCTCATGCCTCCTAGTGTTGTTGAGTCTTACCTTTGATGACAGTGAGCTTTGATTAACGCTCATGTAAAGCAAAGCCACTTCTAATCACTGCACAAGTTTTAACTAACAATATGCAAGTGCAGAACAACATCAGCCCACGTCAGTACAACCCCAAAGGCAGTACACCAACAGAGGAAAACTGTCTGCCATTATTTTGAAAAGGAAAACCTGAGAAATAAGCAATGCTGAAAATGTGCCTATTAGGGGACAGATACACATCTTGCTTCCACTGGATTAATTGAATACAATAATAGTGTATTAATTTACAACAGCAAAGAACTGGAATTTTTTTTTTTTTTTTCAATTGACCTAGACTAATCTAAATCTTGAACAGCCATTTCCAATAACCAGGGAAAGTACTGCCTTCCTCTTTTTGGTGGTTTTTTGATCTTCATTAGATAAAGCAGGAGACCTTCAAGCCAATCCAGCAACAGAGGAAATTTCCATATGAACAATCATTATTAACAGATTGGATTTTGAATAATCAATCTGGACTAGGAGCGCAAGTCCAAATAAAAAAATATGGAACACTGGTATCCAGAGAGCTTCCAGTATCTGCTGGAATTCCTCAGAATAAGTTTTCACAAGACCAAATTTTTTTAAAAAAAGTTCAGGGCTTCTACCAAAATTCAGTTTGCCTGATAATTTGGAAGGCAAACAAGCCCCACTGAAGAGAACTTATCTATTTGTCTGCACATTGATCTTCTGCACTTTGCATTGTTCTGGAAAGACTAGACATACAGCACTGTAGGACAAATACTGAACATTATTTTATATAAGAAGACAATGCTCATCTAAAGCTTTAGCATAAACATCAGGTAAAGAGATTTATCAAAGGGGGGTCTTTTTCCTGTAAAATATTGGTATTTTTGTTGCCAAAAAAAGTCAAGAAATGCCTTCTTCCTACTAGTATAATAATACATTTGATAGGTAAAATGTATGAAATATACAGCAACTTCTTCTGAAAAGCTATCTAAGCTCACTCAGCTTACAGTATGTGGAATGCACTTATCCAGAAAGTGAAATATGTATAAAAATAGGTAAAATTCCTACAATATTTGTATTAAATTATAATTCCTCCTGCCAGGAAGGTTACAACAGCTCTACAGTATATGTATGAAATGCTTGTTCATAAAGTTATAAAACATCATTACCTTACTGAAGAACACATTAAATGTAGGAATGCATAATCAGAACTGACTCTCAATTCTGCTTAGCTGGTGCAAATCTACAGAGAACCACCATCCTTTCTGCACAAAACAAAACCAACCTCTGATCTGAGAGTTGGGGTGTTGTTTCGTTTTGTTTGCCATAGAGGGGCCAGACTGAAGTTTACGAAAGAAATTCCTCTGGAAGTCGAAATAAATTGCTTAATATTTTTTTTCCTATTTCCACTTTATTTACTGACAGCAGTCACCCACCTTTTAAAATGATTATTGCCTGACATTACTTGGAGCTTTTACTGCCTGTTCAGAACAAGGCAGGGACATACAAAGAACTTCCAACTCCCCTGTCATGACCCAGTTCTGGGCTTGTGCTTTTTTGACGAGTCTTTGATCTGCAGCAGGCCTCATAGGCTAGTCTCCCGGAGGAACATGGTGCCAATGTTGTAAGAAACCTTTCTCACTCTGGCAGATGTGATGGAGGGTTTTGGCGGCTTCTGACCACTTCTGACCTCAAGAAAGTAACAGATCCCAGGAATTTCCTTTGGAAAGTTTTCTGGAAGCTCTTCACGGGAACGAGGGATAAAAATAAAATTTTCTTCCTTTTTCAAAAGCCTAGGGAAAAAAAACAAACAACAAAACAGAACAAAGGGGTATAAATAACTGTAAAACATATTCCAGAAACATCTCTTTGGGAAAGGTTGATCCCATGTGGTACCAAGTGAAAAATGAGTTAACAGTATCATGTAATATCTAAAGAAATCCTAAGTCAGGATCTTTAGCTGATATATAGGTACTTATCATCATGAACTTCAAAGAGCTGTTGACTGAGATCAGCTGTGGAAACGGCCCCAAAAAAACATTCTCTGAAAATCAGTGTCAGCATTCAGAAAGCAATGTACCAGAAAGGGAATTGAATTCATAATGATCATTGTCCATAACATATCATTTTGCTTAATTAAAACACTCCAGTCTGGCCAATTGGACAGAAATCAACATTTCAGTCATATGACTACCACCACATTTCCTACTAGAAAGCAAGTATGAAGGTGGCAGTGCTTGGGAGCTCTCACAGATTAATGCAGGGTGGTCAGCTTGTGCCCTTCTCATACATAGTAGTACTGTATTTCATAAATTAGGTTCAAATACAGCAAATCCAGCTTCAACAAAAAACAATAAAATCTGACACTATTCATCAAAAGTACCTGTGGGTTTAATCTATGCCATTTGGTTGAGGTCAAAAAGGGATACAGGTTCACAGGAGCCATGAAGCCATTCTCCTGGCACACCTGATCAAGGGGTACAACATCCTAGACCTGACTATATTGCCTTCTATACCCAGGGCTTGGACAGGGGCACTCTGTGCTGGGTCAGGAACTGGCTGGAGGGCTGGGCCCAGAGAATGTTGGTGAACAGGGTTGCATCCAGTCGGCAGCTGGTCACCAGTGGTGTCCCCCAAGGATCAGTGCTGGGCCCAGTCCTGTTTAACATCCTTACTGATGATGTGGATGAGAGGATTGAGTGTACTATCACCATATTTGCAGGTGATACCAAGTTGCAGAGAGGGTATGTTGAAGGAGGAGGAAGGAAGGCAGGAGGGCTCTGCAGAGGGACCTGGATAGACTGGAGGGATGGGCTGACTCCAATGGGATGAAGTTCAACAAGGCCAAGTGCCGGGTCCTGCACTTTGGCCACAACAACCCCCTGCAGCGCTACAGGCTGGGCACAGAGTGGCTGGAGAGCAGCCAGGCAGAAAGGGACCTGGGAGTTTGGATCAACAGGAAGCTGAACATGAGCCAGCAGTGTGCCCAGGTGGCCAAGAAGGCCAATGGCATCCTGGCCTGGATCAGGAACAGTGTGGCCAGCAGGACCAGGGAAGTGATCCTTCCCCTGTACTCAGCACTGGTGAGGCCACACCTGGAGTGCTGTGTCCAGTTCTGGGCCCCTCAGTTCAGGAAGGATATTGAGGTGCTGGAGCAGGTCCAGAGAAGAGCAACCAGGCTGGTGAAGGGACTCGAACACAAGTCCTCCGAGGAGAGGCTGAGGTTGTTTAGCCTGGAGCAGAAGAGGCTCAGAAGAGACCTCATCACTCTCCACAATTCCCTGAAAGGAGGTTGTAGCCAGGTGCGGGTCTGTCTCTTCTCCCAGGCAACCAGCAGTAGGACAAGAGCACACAGTCTTAAGCTGTGGTAGGGGACATTTAGGTTGGGTATTAGGAAGCAACTTTTTACAGAGAGGGTAATCAGGCATTGGAATGGGCTGCCCAGGGAGCTGGTGGATTGACCCTGGAGGTTTTTAAGATGAGACTGGATGTGGCACTTAGTGCCATGCTCTAAGGGTTGGACTTGATCTCAGAGGTCTTTTCCAACCCAGCTGATTCTATGATTCTGCCATTTGTCATCTTCTCCATAGTGGAGAAATCTCTGTCTGGCTAAATCTGAAAATTTAGGGATTCTTTTTTAAGTAGCTTCCGTAAACTAGCTGAACTTGTAAAATAAAGAAAATAACTCTATACATTTTGTTTCCAATAAATTAATTTAGTGGTATTCAATCCCTTTCCATGTTGAAAAGAGCAGTTTTGAGACGAAGGTAAATTCTGAGCACAGTTGGATATATGAAATCATTCTTCCTCTTTTCCTCTCCCAAGATATTTATTCTTTCTCTCAGTCAATTCAAAGGTCAAAAACATCATTGGGAAGGATTTTATTAGTGTTTTGGTACATTTTGTAATAGGTGTATTTAGTGTCTGTAAAGTTGATTTCTGGGAAGTAAATGAATGAATAAATCCTGTTGCCAGAAGAATTTTCCAGGATTCTCAGCACATATAATGACACTTCCATTACTAGTATTTTTCATGGGTTTTGACTGAGACAATCTGTGTGAGGTCATTGAAATATAAAGGCATTTTCTTTCCATCTTTTAAATAATCATTTGGTTATAAATCCAACAATGTTTTTGCCTTTGAACTTCTGTGGCAATCTTTGTTAGGATGTGGTTTGAAGGTCATAATTTATTTTCCAGATTGTCAATTTTATGATCAAAATAATGTAATCTTTTCTAAATTAAGCAAATGTTTGCAGAAGCCCCTACAGAGAGGCTTCTCTCTTTTCATCTCTGCAATGCTTGCAGTAAATATTTTGTACTTCCAAATTACAGGCTTAATACACTGAAACAACTCTTCGCTGCTTTCCAAACTCTGTTTCTGCACATGACAGCTGAAATCTTAGAACTTTCTGAGCTAAATCTGTAAGCTTTCACAGCAGTCACTCTTCCCCAAACTGACTATTCACTTTGGAGCATCTGGCCTTGCTAAAAATCAATGGTTTCTTTCTCAGAGCCTAACATTATCTAATTTTAATGACAGTTACAGAAATCTGAAACTGTAAAATATATATATTCATTGATTCAGGTCAGGACTGGCACTGAAACTGATATTTTACAGTTTTCCTCATAGAATAAAAGTGCATGATATTTATTAATCTTATTTTCACTTGTTTTGTGAATTGTAATTTGGTTACAATGAAATGCTCCAGGACTGATGGATGACTAACCATTTAGTCCTTTTGATATTACTCCACTACTGTGGTTTGTGATAGACTCTACACCTCTGTATTAGATGCACTGCTCAATTCAGGCTTTCACCCTCAGAAATTCTCTAGTTGACCTTTATTGGGATAATATTTCAGCTCTCAAGCAAACATGTCACAAAACCTTCTTTACCAAATGCTAATGAAAGCTACTTAGGAACGCATTCTATCCTAATAACTTTAGTTTATGCTTTTCAAAAAAAAAAAGGCATTTCTGGCTCATGGAATAATGCTATTAGGAAAATTTTAATCATGATGTAAATGGCTTCTTGTTAGCATTCACCTAAAGAACAGGTTCTTCAAATTCCTTAAATATATTGGTTCTGACACTTTGGTTTCCCAGACTAAGAATGAGATCATGGTTCAGAAATCACCTCTGATTTCTTACACTTTTGTGTATACACCAAAGAAACAAGTTATCTGAATATTCTCCATGCATAGCAGTGAGAATATTTTTCTACAGTAATCTTCCCTCATATTTAGGCCATTCATGATGTTAAAAAGAAAATAGTAGCAGTTGACAGCCATGGCCATTTCTAAGTTTCTTGTCTTCCTTTTCATAGGTACAAAGAATCCCAAAAGATACTTCTGCCAAGCAGTTGAATGAATAGTGCACATCCTCAGTGAGGACAAGGCCACACAATGGGGGACTGACCTTGGCTGACTGACCAGATGACCACCAAGCCACGCTATTCCATGTAACAATTTTTACCCTTCACCTCTGGCTCAAGGGAAGATGCAGTGTAAAACAGCATCTGCAACATCTCCTGGGTGATGCCACCCAGTTCTAGTTGGTTTCCTCACCTTGTAGACCATTCTCAGAGCACTTTTTTTGTGATAAAGTCAGACTGCCTGTTGTGAAAGTCTGAAAGCACAGTCTACCCTAAGCACACAGTCTTATCCTTCACCTTCAAGAACTTATGCTGCAGCCTAAACTCTACAAAAAATGTCCCCAGACTGTCCCATATTCAAAGAGCTTATACTGAAGTTACATAATCTCTGCAGTTCAGGAATATGCATAAAACAACTATTCTGAGAATATCCCAAAGCATTTATCTTGGCTGTGTTTCCTGAATCACATCGGCGTATTTTATTTCAGGGCACAATTGCAAAGGGTATTTTTATAGTAGGTTATTCACAAGTTCAAAATTCTGGGTTCCACTCAAGTGGTTGGATATACAATTTACAATTCAGTGCTAAAATTGTGAGGGTCGGGGTACTCAAGCATTCCTATAAATTCCCTGGAACTAGGTCTCCCCTCAGCTTATCTTCTTTGTTGATGGTTCAGGGGAGGAAGAATTTCTTAAACACTGATTTCCAGCTGATTAACTTTGACACCATCCCCTCCTAACCTGATATCTTCTAAAACTGTTTAAATTCTTGTTCAGTCCCTTCCTTGGTGGAAGTGCAGTTGCTTTCAGACAAAAAGAGTATCTGAGAATTACCCCATTATTTTTTTTAATTTTCAGTTCCATAATTTAAAAAGAAAGTCAGGAGGTCTGTGTGTGAATGGAATCATACTTAGTAAGAACCTTGAAGAAGCTTTTAAAAGCTGTAGCTCTTTTTTTGCACAGAAAAAATCACATAGTAATATTTCAAAGTATTTTGGCAAGAAAAAGTCAGTCTCATCTTCATCAGTGAGTTCCTATATTCAGAAAACCAGAATCATAGAATATACTGAGTTGGAAGGGATCCACAAGGATCATCAAGTCCAAGTCCTGGCCCTACGCAGAACACCACAAGAGTCACACCATGTGCCTTAGAGTGTCATCCAAATGCTTCTTGAACTCTGTCAGGCTTGGTGCTGTGACTGTTCCCTTGGGGAGCCTGTTCCAGGGCTCAATCACGCTCTGAGTGAAGAACCTTTTCCTAATGTCTAACCTAAGCATCTCCTGACAACTTCATGCCATTCACTTGGGTCCTGTCACTGTTCACCAGAGAGAGGAGATCAGTGCCTGCCCCTCCTCTTCCACCCACAAGGAAGTTGTAGACTGCAACGAGGTCTCCCCTCAGTCTCCTCCAGGCTGAACAGCCTCAGCCACTCCTCCTAAGGCTTCCCCTCCAGATCCTTCATAATCCTTGTAGCCCTCATTTGGACACTCTCTAATGGTTTAAATGTCTTTTCTATATGGTGGTTCCCAAAACTGCACACAATATTCAAGGTAAGGCTGCACCAGGGCAGAGCAGAGCAGGAAAATTCCCTTCCTTGCCTGGTTGGCAATGCTTTGCCTGATGCCCCCCCACCCAGACACAGTTGGCCCTCCCGGCTGCCAGGGTACTGCTGACTCTTATTCAACTTGCCATCCATCAGGAATCCCAGATCTCTTTCTGTGGTACTAATTTCCAGCCTCTCAACTAGGATTGTCCTGTCCCTCATACAGAATTGCTATTGTAATGCCAAAAATCAGTGTACTTGGTTCTAAATTTTGGAGGGTTTGCATTTCTCCCACAGTTTCTATGCATGCTAGAAAGACCAGGAGACTAGAAAAAAAACCCCTAACTATGTCTAAGTCATTTCAGATTATATTTGTTACCTTTTTAACTATGGAAGTTTATGTACTGTTTTTTCTCCTTTATACAGATCAATTGTAGTAAGGTTATCAAAGGACTAGCTATGATTTTTAATGGAATATATTGTATATTCCATGTAGCTCAGCATGGTGAATGTTTATCTCTGATCTTCAATACTTTTCTTTCTCATCCACCTAAGCAGAAAAAATACTGGATTTCTGCCCTCTGTTTGGGACATTGGAGAAAAAGGCTCAGTGCACAGGATTGCATCATCACTAGGAAAAGGCCTGAGGCTTTGCATTGATGTAACAGTGCTGGCCTCAGGACTTGCCTGGATTTGTCTTGGCTTGTGCTTTTTGTAGTTTTAGCAGTTGTGTAGCTGTCAGATGACTATTGCCTAAACATGTTTTAGCTTTAGATTAGCTGTATGAAACTGCAGTGTAGCACACACCGTTAAGGAACAAACAGTGATCTCACACACAGATTATTCTGTGTAGAGTGAACTACCTATGGGCCTTGAATAAAAGTGCAAACACAAGCATGGCTGGGCAACAGAAGTCCAGGACCACAATCACGCCCACTATGGGGGGTGTAGCCTCATGGAAACAGATAACACTGAGAACAGAAACCCAAGAATAAACTAGTGCATTTTGTCTACACTTTTAATACTGTAATTAGACTAACAACAATTTTTTGTGTCCGTGTATAATGTGTGTACCAGTTCTGTCCATAACTAAGTTGTTTGTCCCTCAATGTTTATTGAAAGCATACACGGTTAACTGAACAATATAAAAACACACAGTTTCTTGAAGAATGCTCCAAAATAATCTGAAAAGACTGAATCTGAATCAGAGTCTGTACAGGTCAAATTTGAACAATATTTCTAAAAGAAATAAAATGCACTACAGCAAAGGAAACTATGTACTCCCTTCCTGGAGAGCAAACCCTTTGGCTTGTCCATTTGAGGCAGAAAAATACAGATGTAGATATAGATATAACCTAAATCAAGATTAAAGATGTGGGGTACAGGCTGTTCAACTTTGTCTAAGCTCAGATTCCAGATGTATCACCCAGAATATGATAATGGAAAGTATCTGTACACAACACTTAATTCCAGAAGCACATTCTCCACAAGGGAAATATGCAATGGAAAAAACAGAGGTAGAAAGAACAGGAAAAAAAATTCTTTTTATACAGGAGTTACTTGATAAATAGCAACAATTGTGTTTACCTGCTTTCGATAACTGTTTAGAAATCCCAAGACATTACACTGCAACACTACTAGGAAAACAGGATGAATGTTGGTATATTATATTATTATCTCATAAAAATAATTATTCAAGGCTGAAACAAAGAATTAAAAAATATTTAATCTCTCTTCTGTGCTAAGAGTCTCATAAACTCATTATGCTTCCTTCCTGAGTATGGAAAAAAGGGTAATTCTATTCAGTTCAGGATAAAGTGGATGAATTAAATAACCCTTGAGCTGATTCTTTTCCTATTCCTTCCTGTCCACATGTTTAAACAGAGACCAGTTCGAGATCTTCCTCTCCAGTTTCCACATGTTCCACTGGAAGCTTTACCAGTGCTCTTCCAGTGATGATTTCATTTCACAGTGCTCAGTGACTGAAAGCAAACAGGGCTCTGTAATCCTTCTGTCAAAAGACCTGGCTGAGTTTAGGGAAGATATTTCAAACAGAAGTGAGGATTCTGATTCAACAGATTCTAAGTTCACCTTTTTAAAAGGTGCTGTTTCACACATTGCAGAGCTCTGCCCAGGCAGGTATAACTGGAGCAAGGCTGCCCCAGGTTCACCGTTGCTGCTAGGCAACAAATATCACAACTTGTATCTATAATTTTAGACTATGATTCTTACTTAGGCAGATTACAGGCTTGCAGAGAAGTGTCTGAAACCAATAATGGGTATTCTGAAGTGTGATTATTATTTAAATGCTAATGACACTTTATGATGCATAAACCTTACTGTAAAATGAAAGCTGTCAAGTATTGGTCAAGTTTCTAGTATCTGCCTACTTTATAAGCACAAAACTTGTATGTCATTAGTTTCGTTTAACTGAAAATTCTGCTACTTGCATACTGATTGCAGAATTATATAGTTTGGAAAACATTACTTTCTAAATAATAGAAATATTAAGTGAGTACACAGCAGCACAGTCTAATAAATATAAGCATTTAATAGAATATAAAGTCAAATGTAAAGACATTTCAGTTTGTGATGAATCACTTTATCTGTGCACAGTGAATATATACTCATGTAAATTATATTTCAGAAAAGTTATATAAAGATGTATCAGATCACTACTTGTTTATATGGACAGTTTCAGGATATTATATTCAAACCTCCTAGATCACTTTCAGCAACTCTAAATAATTTTGCTCCTTAGAGTATTTTGAAATCTCAGTCTCTTCTGGCCACTGTTTTAACAGTGTCATTTTTTTACTTTTTCCCTGCCTGCTTTCAATCATGCCAGAAGGCATGGTTTGAAATAGCCTTTTCAAGTTGCCCCATGCACATTCATTTTATCTTGTCATGTAATCTCTGAAGCCAGTAATATAAAATTGCTCCTAGCCTGATCAACACTACTTTTAGCCATTTACCTTGACTGATAAATGGCTCTCATTCAAACATTTTTTTGGGCATTTCTTCTTCCTTTACCTGTAATCATGTGTTTAGTCTGTTACTTGCACTTAAAGTTCTCTGAATCAAGCACTGACTTTATTCAGCACATATCAACAGTTTGTTTACAGAGTACAAAAATGCAGATAAATACCAATAATTCCATATTTTGCTGTGTTTTGTTTTGCAATTTTATGTTACAGTATTACTACAGTGCCAGTCACTTTTCTACTATCTTTTCTTTTTCAAGCAACAGTCTAAATTTGTAACTTTCTGGAAGATAAGCATAGACATGGTAGTCATAGAAGGTGAAAATTTGGCCATCTTGAGTCTTATTCCTACTGGATTTCTAGGATTAAAAGGGAAGTGAAAAAAAAACAACATAGCCCTTTTTTTGAAACAACCTGGAAGATACACAGGGTGAGAAAATCTGACTCACATTATGCTGTTTAGGACTTAGTAAGAATGCTCTCCAAACCAGGTTACCCGCATTTGACTTGCTATGGTACAGTATGACCCATGGCAGCCAGGTAGAGCTGAGAGAATCCATCTCCTCTGTGCTACAATATACTAGAAGTCAGATAAAGGGCAGCATAAAAGCACAGATTTCTAATAAGCTCCATATAGAAGCTCACAAACTAGATTTCAAAACAAACTTTTATCAGCAATGTGCTGGAGAAAAAAAAAAAAAGTTAACCACAGAATCATAGAATAGTTTGGGTTGGAAGGGACCTTTAAAGGCCATCTAGTCCAATACCCCAGCAATGAGCTGGAACATCTTGAAGATCAGGTTGCTCAACAGTGACACGAAATCTGTGTCTCACAGAGGAGGTGCCATATCACTCATAACAAAACTCTACAGAACTGGCACTTGTACACTGAAAGTGACTCTGACTCCAACATGAAAGAAGAGAGTTTTGTGCATCGTTAGTGCCCCAAATGTACATACCGACATTTCCACAAAACTGTCTAGCTCACCAATTTCTGCTCTCAGAGACACAAATATGAGCAAGCAATACCATAGCCTTGAGTGAAATCACACCCCTGAACCACATTTCCAAAGTTCCAAACAGAAATTTCCTATATATTTATTGAATTTATTTTTATTTAAATGAAAACATTTTCTATAAACAATAGTAGATTGTGTCTGTCTTTCTCTTGCATGTTACCAGGCTACTGTATCAATCTATTTCTGTTCACTTTATGATACAAAGCCTATTCAGTTATTCTGCTTCTTGTTCAATTTGCTACACTTGGTTCATTCTCAAAATCTGATCTCAAGTGAATGGGATCTTCAGAAGAATGCCATTTTATGCACTAGTTTAATTACTTTTCACTGTAATTTCTGAATGATTCATATTTTCTCACACCAGACACTTCAATTCTGCAGGAAGAAATCCCATTTAAAATTTTTATTTACATAGATAAGTATAGGAAAAATTGATATTCACAGTTCTCAAGAGGAAAAAAACTAAGGGAAAGCAATATTGTTTGAAAAACTGTATACAGATTCACCATGCAGTTTCAAAACCTGAGAAAAAACTTACTTCAGAAAATTACTTCAGATATAAAACACTGGAGAAGAGCAAGATTGAGATCTCCTGCCAAAAAAGTGAGTACATTGTAATACAAGCAGTAGAAATTCTAATAGTCGAACTGTCAAATTTGAGCAATAAGGAACATTTTATTTAGGAACTGTTCCTCACAACCAGATTTAATCAAGCCTCCTCTCTATTTGCATAATTTCTTCAAAGAACTAGGGATAATGCTTAGCCATTTTCAATCTTTTTTCCTACATTAAGAGTATGTCTCTGTAAAGTGCTAAATAAGAAATTTTGTCTTCAAGAAAGCATAAAAACTCTTTGAAAGCTTGGCCTTAGTGGAAAAATTAGAGGCTTTCTTCTGAGCCAATGGGAATATCCTTCCTTTCATGAACTGTGTTTAGTGGGTGGAATCCAAATCCCTAGCCAAAAGCTGTAATAGTGCATAAAACTGTGCTGCTTTGGAAAATTTCTCCCGCTTTTTCTGTGACATGTTACTTTGGGCAGGAATGGCTGGCCATTCTGTTGTGCCTCCTTGCGTCCCCCACCTGACTTCTTTGCACATTCTGATGCAAACCTGCAAAAGAAAGACCAGCATCCCCACGCAACACCTCTTTCCAGTTGTCCTGGTGCCTTGATAACTTTCTGTTGAAGTTCATGTGTTGAGGACAGAGGATGTTACAAGATCAAACTCAAAACAGGCTGAAAGACAGACAGGATGAAAAGGCTAAGAGGACTTACTGGTACGTGGTGGGACTGACATTGATGCGGCGTGGGTGACTTCCTGACTCGAACTTGCTTGCAAGGGTGACATTGTTCCCAAATAGACAATAGCGTGGCATTCTTACCCCAACGACGCCGGCCAGCACTGAACCTGAGTGAATGCCTATCCTCATCTGGAAAAAACAGGAGATCCATGTCAGTCTTTTTGTCCTGTGCTGCCCACAGTAATGTCATTAGCACTTACCTATAAGCCAGTCACAACAATGCTTTAATATTAATAATAAACCAAAGAAAGAGTGAAGTGGAAGATAACAGACTCTTCTATTCCTCTACCTTAAATCAGATGCAGTTACAAGAAAAAAGAAAAAAAACCGTAGGTATCCTTTTACTAAAACTATTTTCTTCTTCTGTGCACATTTGCTGGAGACCACGGCAGTCAAAACAGACATAATGAACAGGATGGGATCATTGTGAGTTACTGCAATATCAGACACCTAATTACACAAATAAATACATTACTGAGGGTTATTTTCACCACTGCTTCTAACACAGGCTTTAAAGTAAGACCCACTTTTCCTTAAACTGGCAGAAATAGTAGTAAAGTGGAGTAAACTAATAAGGTACTTATATCTTCATATTTTTCTTCCAAACTCTTCAAGGTCTAAGGTCTTTCTCACTTTTTCAGATAGACAGATATCACAATGGTGAGAACGCTGAAGATTGAGGCGCCAATGATTTTTAAAGTAATTGTATCCTCCTCAAAATAAGGAGGAATTAGTCCCCAGCAAGTTAAAAACCCCTATGTAGTTATTCTAGCAGTCATCCCCTGCAACTGTCCAAGATGTGGCAATTACATTTATCTGTAAAGTTCAGTCACCATCCAAGTTTCTTTCAGAGTGAATAAACAGAGATTTATTCTGCATACATTCTAGCTACCAGTTGTGTTTGCTAAGAAAATATTTTTTACAGATAGAAGGGTCTTTTTCTCTTGTTAACTTTATAATATTAAGAAAATGAAAAGAAGATATTTCTATCTTCTGAGGATACTCTTGCTCACAGCAACTGGATTTCTGTAAAACATATCGTGTGAAGAAAGTAAATAAAAGCTATTAAAACAGAGAATCTGATGGAGAATGAATTAGTGACTCACCTAATACTATACTCAATATGGTCCTTTGACTTACTTAAATCACAGTTATTCCACTGTGCTTTTTTCTGTCAATCTCTATTTTTAATAACAAAATACATACTTACTCAAATACAAATAAAAAAATATTTGTTACCTCTTTTTTTATGGAAGCAAAATGCCAGCACTTTATAACATTGGTGTCCATGAAGTTCTGTGAACATGTAGGACCCCACATTATTTCACTGACTATGTTTCTTCCCACTGGCCAAGACTTACCATGCAGCTAAGTACTTTTAATTTTGTTCCTCTATGTCACAGACAATGGGTATACAATTATATCTGCTATGCAGTAAGTTAATAAAATCTCTATACACTAAGTCCATGCATAAACTAAGAACATGTTCTGCATTCAACATGATGCCACTTACAACATTCTCACAGGCAACATAAAACTGTCATTCTTCACAATAATGTTGTTGATTACAGATTAGGTTGTTCAGTGGGGTTTTTTTTCCTTCCTTTCTTTCTTTCTTTCAAACCTTTACTATGGTTTGGAAGGCAGCTACTAAAATTCTTCAAATATTCTATTCCACTGGGAAGAATCCAGAAGCCAAACACAATCCAGACTTGGCTTGGCTTTTAAAATCTTCGCTATCTCATCACACATATATTATTTTGGTCATATTTTGGGGCATGAAGATTTCCTGCTTTTGCTACAACTTATATTTAAACTCTACTGTTCATCATCAGTGAAAAGAAGTGCTCACAAAGTGAGCAAACAGCCCTTCTCAATATAGGTGAGGTTAGTACTTGCCCTCAGAGGAAGATTATGAGCAGAAAGTCTTGCTCACACAAGTATGCTGTCAGCTTTCAATAAATAATAAAGAACCTCTTTACAATGTATTTTTCCTGTGAGATGGGAGACAGATCAGTTATTTTGCTCAGAATTTTAAGAACAGAGCTAATGATACCTATTTGTTCCACTCCTACTCTGCACATTTATTTAATAATCACAAATACCCCACTTGTTGTGACTTCTAGGGCACATTTAAACACATGGGAAGGCCAGATTAAACTGTAAGAAAAAGTACTACATTTGTTTTAGTATAAATTGGAGTGGAAAGAAAATTTGGATAGCAAAACCTACTAAAAATAAAATTTACTTTTGCAGTATATGCAGTGAAAGCTAAAGTTGTTGTTTTTTCTACTCTCATTCTCGAAGTGTTTCCTTTTACATGGCCACATAGTTTTTTATCGTTCAGTGCTTCAGTGACAGAGGACTTCCAAGGGATTTCCAACTCCATCAGGATTTTTGAAATTCTCATTAGCAAAAAAAAAACTCTCTCTTGAAGAACCCAAACCCCACTCACAGTAAATGTTTTCAAGATCTTTTCTCATGATTGTCTAAAAAAGACACTGGGGAAATTAATGGCCTTTGTGGTTATGGCTTTCCTACTCTGCAAGTGCCAAGGAAACCAGATATTACACAATCAGACTTGCTGAAAAAAGTACAGACTGAAACATCACTCAATATAAAACATTTTCCTTTGCAAAGTTAAGTGAATGAAGCTACAGCTATGCCAGCTTCAATGGAAGAACTGTGTTGGAGAACAAAAATACATGGACATTCAAACTTTCACTCAGGAGTACACAGGTCGGATCTTCTGTGAACTGCTTGAATTTCAGAAGAGATGAGAAAAAAAAGAAAGGAGACAACTTTTTTATTTACCATGGCATGTATCTAAAGAGATTTTAAAAAGTCTTGGTTTGGCTGAGTACATAACATTTTGTCTTCTGTAGTATTTTAAAAGATCTTTTTCAAAGATACTCCTACAATAAAAAAAGGTAGATATTCTCACAAACACAGATTAAACTACATTAAACTGATGAGAGTGTCAGAACCTCACGTTTTCATTGGGTGAAAGAAAGTTCATGCAAATTTTCTCATTAAACCATAGAGAAAACTGCCTGATACAAGACAAAATCACACCAAGAATGGTTTACAATAAAACTCCACTTCTGCCTCATTATATGGTTCTCTATAAGAAAAGAGCCTGCAACACTGATGCTATTGCTGTGAATTGTTCCTTAGTGTGCTTTCTTATACTGAGAATAACCAATTATATTGGTCATATATTACTTTCTAGTGAAATATATTTTCATAAGATTTTCTTTTCTAGATTTGACTTCATTTGCAGATACGTTGTTCTGGCTTTTTCCTCACTGAGTTGATAAGTGTTGGGTTAACAGTTTATGGCTCTTTTTTACAAAACAAAATGTGTGATCAAACTACTGACAAGAAGACTCTTATTGGGGCACATCAACCTTTCACATTACCTTTGTGGGAAAAGAAAACCTGCCTAGAGTACATAACTTAGAACAATAATAACAGTTATATGTGTATAGTTATAGTTTCCAAGCTATATTGTACATGCAGCCCTTGTCAGTGCTTTCCCAGAACAGTTACCATTAAAGACCATATAAAGCATAAATTAGGTCACAACGGTAGGATGCATTATTTGTCTATAATAACTTCATTCCTTTTAATGTATGTGTAGTAGACATTATATGTAAACTGTCTTAAATAAAGTATTTTTAATAAAATAAGATTCATGCTCTTCGTCTGTACCAACTGCTCCTTTATATGTCCTTAATTATTTGGCTAATGATAAAAGGGCAGCATGTAACTGAAACTGAAAGAGGCATCACGCATACAAATGGAAATACAGCTCTTTGGAAACTATTTCAAGGGTTGAACTTCATGATCTCAGAGGTCCTTTCCAACCCATCTGATTCTATGATTCTATGATCACAGAAAGAAGACAACCATGAATAAAAACAACTGTAAATAACAATCCCCCAGCCATTAAGGAAGAGTGAAGAGACAAGGCAAAAGACATTTCTAGAACACAATACTGGAAGGCACAATGGTGAATGAAACATGAACAGGTGTGAAAAAGACCAAGAGACGTGTGAGAAATCTTTTAAATAAAGAGGAACAGCTTGAACTGGGTGCTTTGGAAAGATTTAGAATGAAAAATGAGAAAAAAGGATTAACAAATCTGACCTTTGCAAGAGCTGTGGTAATAGTGAGGTGGAGAAAAGGTGATGTGTCAGAGTTGTAAAATAGTAGAGTGCATTGATCAGCATAGGACGGGATGAAATACAGAGCTATGTGGAAAGCAAAAGAAGCTACCATAACTTGTAAGGAAGAAGTAGCAGTATTTGGATATTGCTTACAGGATAAGGCACAGAGAGCAGAAATGGCTAATTCCTGAGTGACAGGAAGGATAGTGGTTTTGTTTAAAAGTGATAAAGAACCACAGAATCAGAGAATCTGCTGAGTTGGAAGGGACCTACAAGGATCACTGAGTGCAACCCTTAGCCCTGCACAGAACTATCCCCAAGAGTCACACCATGTGCTTGAGGGTATCATCCAAACACTCCTTGAACTCTGTTAGGTTTAGTGCTGTGGCCACTTCCCTGGGGAGCCTGAAAGATAAGGAGCACTAAAACTACGGTCATGATCTAATAGGGAGATGGGCCAGAAGTGGTA
This sequence comes from Empidonax traillii, assembly GCF_003031625.1. NCBI lineage: Eukaryota > Metazoa > Chordata > Aves > Passeriformes > Tyrannidae > Empidonax > Empidonax traillii. The sequence goes on from NW_020955214.1 coordinate 1,172,094, forward strand.
TCAGTGAGAACTGATAGTCCAGACTGGACTGTGAGAGAAAAGTCAAGAACAAACAGGAACAGAGATGAACAAAACAAAAATATTTGTTCTTTTTCTGATCTGAACATTCTGTTACTGTGTTTTTCTGATGTACTTAATCTTAGAAGAGTTGTATGTTACCCCTTTACACCTCCTCATTGCCAAAGCATGACTTTCCTCTTTCATATCTGAAAGAGCTAGGTTTTTTGTTTTGTTAAGTTTTGCTTCATTTTTATCTGATATGCCATTTCAATTACTTTCAATAGCCTGAACGCCTCCTTAGGCACCATAGTGAAAACTGCATTCTTCCATCACTATTCCAATTGAGATGAGAGTAAATGCAACACTGAAAATTCACAGTCCATATACACTCACTTTATGGTGAAGAGGTAAAAATATTTTAATAGCCATAAAGGAAGCATGACTGAAGTAAATTTCCTAATTGCTTATTTATTTCTTAATAGATTTTTCTGTTAATCAGTACACTCACAATAAAAAATAAATTAAAAATCCAGTAATTTTCTTTCTATTCAAAGATCTTGAGTTTTTCTCTTTTGAAACCCAATTGAAAATGCATTCTCCTTCCCTTTCCTCATTTCCACATATAATTTTCAAGGCAAAAATTAAAATGCAAGTGAAAAGATACCCTTCTACAATCTGAGAAATAGCACTAGTCTACTCAAGAACATTTTATAAAACTTCCTCAAATCTTAAAATTTTTGGCCAATATATGTCTGCATGTTGATAATCAATAGAAGACATTAAAAACCTTACTTCCTGTCAGTCAAAACTGAGACATTGCTTTACAAGACTTAAAAATTTTAATTATTCCTCAAGCTTCTTCACTAACCTTGAGGTACTGTGTATAAGTATCTGCAGTCTTGTTCAAGAGCTTACAAATCTATTTTAGAAAGCATAACCTGTGCTTAATTCAAAAGAAGAGAAAAGAGACTAATAGGCAACAGCATGAAGAATTGCATAAACGTGTGACTGAAGAATGATTTCTGAGTTGAAAAGTCTCTTGTGGACAGTATTGAAAAGCAGAGTAGGAAAAATAAGAGCCTGTAGGTACCTTTCTTTTTTGTCTGCCTGTAAAGAGTAATTGATATTAAAACACGAAAGCAGATTTTCCAGTTCAAACCAAAGGTGACCATGCAAGCTGTCTTCTGATAAGCACAGGGCAAAAATACATGCTCATTTCCAAAATTCTCTCTCTGCTACCAGCAATTTTTAGTTCAGGGATTTCCTGAGCCAAAAGAAATTCTTTTTGTAGAGAAAAGGTGCTTGTTATTCACAGTTCCTCCTCAAATATGAACTATGATAACATTTCAGCACACGTTGTTTCCTCCCACCACACACAGGGAGAGAAGGACCTTAATAAACAGTTCTCACACTCTGAAAAACATACTTCCATTCTAGAAAGAGAAGTCTCAGATTGCCTCACAGGTTAACTGCATCCAGAAGGACACAAAATCCATTTTCACAGATTACGCAAACACAGATGAAGGAGCAAGGGCAGGCTGGGAAGGAGGTGACACAGTTTGGAAAGCTGCCACAGGCAGAAATGATCCCCCACTCAGCAAGCCTGGAGCTCTCCAAGCCTCAGTAATGTGATGGACTGACACGTGCTCAAGGCTTTGTGCTGAGCTGGTAGAAGAGCTCAGGGATGGTACAGGGCAGTAGCTGTATGAAAATAGTTCCAGGTACACGGATGTCGCAAACCAGCAAAGCTTTTAAATACAATAGGAAGCTGGATCAGGACTTTTGATGTCAGTTTCAATAATGTAAATGGATATCTGTACAGTAGTATTTCTCAGAAAAAAAGCACTCCTAACTTTCTGCCCTACCATGCTGAGTGATACTCTGTGTTTCAGTATGGACCTTCTCCCTTCTCTCCTTGCAGAAAGGAAAAAGCCACCTCTTCCAGTATCTTAGCTATTAGTCCATGACACGCTGCCAGACCCTTTCAAACAGAACATGCCAAATTCTGTAAGATGTTTTCTGCTCCAATATTTTCTATGACAGTGCTATCTCTAAATCTCAACATATGCCTTACACAAGGATATTTACTTATGAAATATATTAACGTAAAATAGACTGTACATAGCTCAGAGGTCTAAAATGAGGGCCACACACTGGTGAGTCAACGTGCCTTTATGCTCCTTCAAAGAACAGGACTGACAGCTATGTCCTGACATATGCTTTAGTGTGTGGGTTTTCTGTATTCTTAGATAGATTTATAAATATCATAGTGTCTTTCTGGAAAGGGACATATGACAGTAATGCTCACTACAGAATTGTTGCCAAGGAACAGACCTGCTCAGTGAAAAATTTAGATCAATTGAATTTCACAAGGTGTTCTATAGAACGAAGCTACAGGATATATTTCCCCCCTATTTGAAAAACATTTGGAAAAATGAACATTTAACTGTTTCCTAACGAGAATTTCCTAGGTTTCTTACTTATATTCAACCCATCTGAAGTAAAAGACACAACAAATTATACAAGGAAAATGAAAAATAAAATAATGAACTAATAAATATTGAATGCCTTGGGATCAATAAATCCCAAATTTTAAACAGTTACTGGGAAAAGCAATCATGTGGTTTGTGTAAAAGACATACAATTAAATTATAACCAATGTGATGCACATTACATACATACATCCCTGGACTACAGTCTTGGCATACAGTTATTTCTACTGAATGTGGAAAAAGAAGCTATGAAGCATTTCATATCTACATAAAGAAGCTCTAGTCTTGAAGCATGAAATTCTTTCTGACTTTCTCCTCAAGTTCTTTCACAGTGATCTCAGCTAGCCCTGCTTCAAACAGTAGTTGAATCAATTGACCTCCAGAGGCTCCTTTTATTTCATGATTCTATCTTTCATACCCTATGATGAAAAATTACACACCTTCATCATCAGTATGAGGTAAAATCAGATTAAGTGAAAATCAAAAACTAGTTTTGGGGGCTAATTAGTTCTGGTATCAAAGGAAATGTTTATATTGGGGCAAAGTTTTTTGAGTCAAATTCTGTCATGGGGTACCATGTCAGTTCACTATGGCACTGTGCAGGGTCTAGGTTAGAGGAGGATTTGGGTTATCTGTAAGAAAACATCTGACCTGAACTTTTTTACTGCAGAGGGTGGGGTGGGGTGGAGGTGGGTGTTACATGATGTAAATGAGAATATTTAGAGTTGCTAAACAGAAGACCTATATCCTTCCCCTGAGATTCCAGTGAAGAAACATTAATGTTCATAAGCTGCTTCTAACTCACCAATAAACCATTGCATTTCACTTCTGATGGAGCATTTAATCAAAACCACTTTTTATTGTTTTCTTTAAATAGCAATTCCCACAGTAGGAATTTCATTACTATGTGAACCTGTGTGTTCAGGCACTTAAAAAAGAGCTAATCATTCACACAGGCCCACATAGCAGTGGAGGATTTTTCCCAGCCTCCTCTCTACTGACACCCAAAAAAGAAAAAAATTCATCAGAAAGTTCTCTTTGATCTCTAGTGTAGGAGGACATCTTTGTCTCACAGTGCCATCATATGACATATACTGAATGGATTGGGTGATACTTTAACAAGGATAAATGACACATGCTCAAAATATTTGAGAGAACAAAAAAACTCTATTTAAAAGGAAAAAAAAAAAGTTTGACCTAAGGATTTCAATCTTAACAAACAATCTTTGATAGTTTTGCTTATTTAGTCATTTGAGGTAGATTTCATCTAATTTCAACCACCTAGAAGTTATCCAGCTCATTTAAGTTAGATTTCTAGACTCCTGCTAAACCAAGGAGGCAAACAACCTCAAGGCTGCAATTTTTCACATTCTAAAATTGGCACCTAAGAGAGGCTGAATCAATCACTCCTGAAGCTGTCTAACTTTCCTGGTTGAACAGATAGGGACATTTAATGGTAAGTTTAGCTTGGACATCTCATGCACAGACAGCTAAAGAAAGGTGAGATGAATCCAGCTCTTGGACTGGCAAAGTTGACACACTTTCATCTTCTTTGCTTAAAATGAGCTACCCTCCTGTGCATAAATCATCAGAATAACAGATGCTGATGGATAGGATCCCATCAGAAGATCACTCTGTTTGTAGAACTGCTGAAATTTCTTCAGGTATCTTAACATATTGATCTTTGAATCTAGCCTGAAATCTTTTAAATTGTAAAATGAAATGACCTTCAAATGAAAAAGTAATGCTTCATCTTTTGATCCTAATAGATGCTTTTATGCATAGATGAAAGTCAAGTTTTTTCAGCTGTGGGAAGAGCTAGGAACTAATCAACAAGGATCTGCTACAAAGCAGCTTTAAAATATAGCCAACTGACCCATAAGAATCTTACAGATTTACTATTAGAAGTAACCTTATCTAGCCTATGTACAATAACGATGTATCAGGATCAAAATTCTTCCCAAGGTTTCTACACTATCAATGAGACCTAAATTGTTGCCTATGCCATTTAAACATCTGCCACTTCAAGGTGTTTTAATACCTTTCGCACAAAGAGGAGATATGTTTTAAATGTGTAGTTCTACTGGATTCCCCAGCTACTTGCAATCAGCACCAAAGCAAACATAATCAAGATAAAAAAATTATTGAATTCCCTCCTCCATATGGACACTGTAGACATGACAAAAAAAAAAATCAATGGATGAGGTATACCTGTTCTTAAGTTGGGAAAAGTGGAGAGACTAGTTCCTTTAGCACCTCTCAATCTAACAAACAATATATCCAATTAGGTTGTTAAAAAAAAAAAAAAACTGGACATGGCACTTAGGGCTATGGTCTAGTTGACTAGTCTAGTTGGTGATTAGTCAGGTTGGTTGGACTCGATTTCAGAGGTCTTTTCTAATCTAATTGATTCTGTGTGATTCTGTGACTCTGTGATATAGACAAATACCAGAAACAAGTCAGCATATTCCCTCCTTTGAAATAGAGTAAATCAAGCAATGATCACATGGAAAGATCAAAGACTAAGAAAATCTCAAGCTGCGCATAAAGAATGTTAAGTGTTATAGGTTATAATAGCTAAAAAATAGTTTGCTTCCTTGTGGAGAAACTTGGAGCACTGCCACCATCACAGAGACTGAAATATTAGATGTGCAGCATGATCACTCTTCCTCATGCTCAACTAAAGGATAACTTAGCTTGTAAAATATTGAAAGTTCCCACATGACAGCTGAGGCATACAGGTACTTTATACCATATATGTTCCAATGTTTCGACAGCTCACTGTGTTAGATCATGCTTAAACACCTCAATCTAATGTTGAAGTGTTCCTTTGCTAGTTCACCAGTTAGATTTTAAGAACTTCAATTTCTATGGACTGAATGCAAAACAATGTAAGACCTAGATCACAACAGTGATTTGTGTAGAATTTACCCTATTCTTATGCCTGGAGCAAGTCTCCACAGCTAGCAGGTAACAATTAGCCTAAGAGGCAATGGCAATTGCACACAAAGAGAAAAGAGGATCTGTGACTGCATGGATCCTATAAACAGGAGTCTAAGACTTCCCCTTGGCTATGGTTGGGAAGGGGGGTTATTAAAACTCTTTATAGGCCTTTGTACTTCACTATCACAGAACTACAGCTTTTTGCAGGGAAATTGAATTTCCTCCTAAGTGAATTCAAAACACACATTCACATAAAATGATTTTTTTGAAGTCTTTCAGACAGGCAAATCCACTGAGTTGAGAATACTACTTCATACAACAAAGAGAATGAGCATGAAGTGAAAGGCTGCTGATTTGCACTGAACAGAGGATTTCAGCAAAGCATTTACAGAATCTCCTGATTTCTGTATAGACAGCACTTCAGCAAGTCAATCAAACTTTCTTGACACCAAAAAACAAACCAAAACATAACAAAAGCTAGGATCAGAACTCAGAGAGTATTCTGCACAGCTCTGTTACCTTCACTGAAAATCTAGGCCAAAAAAGAAATTTGTAAATAAAATGGTTAATGAAATCAATGAAAAAACACTCTCTAACTCATACAAAATGTAAGATTTTCTATTCCTAGATTTAAGTTGCAAATGTACAAGCAATATCTGATTATTATTGAACGTCAGATGTGCCATGAACGGAAATGAGATACTATTTTACAGTTTGTTTCAATTGCTTCAGATAAAATTGTTATCTGCTTAGCTATTTTAAGATGATTCAGGATAAATTTGAATGTTCTGGTATTTCCATTACTAGAAAGATTTTGACCTTATTTTCAAAGCAATTAGCAAATGAAGGCCTGATGTCAACACTATGACAAAATCCAAACAGAGACAAATTGCTCTCAGATGAAGGTGAATCACTTACGTGAAGAAAAGACTTCAATGTTCAGTCTAACAACTTTCCTTCACTTCGTTCAGTGATCTCTCCCACTGTGTCTCAAACTCATCCCCCTCTCAAAGACACACTGATAAAGAACAAAGCATGGGAACACATATATTTGTTTTTAGCCTGTGCATTCTGTTAAAAATAACAATCTTAAAGGGAATTACTATAATACATGTATTATGTATAGCACGCATTTTGCAGCTGCAAAAATTCAAGCATGTTAACATTCTTAGTCAATATTATCTCTGCCCATCTTCACTAGTTCTTCTCATATAATTTATATTATTATAATCCACAAACATATAGATACAAATTAAAGCATATTTGTGCTGTTGTTTGTGTGGGTGAGAAAGCCAAACAAAAAAAGAAAGAGACTTTAAATCTCAATTATCCTTGCATGATCTTTTTAAAATTAAACACTAACTAAATAATTAAACACATCTAGTTTTGGATGCAGTAACAGATCATAGTATGGCATATCTATAACATCCTTGTTTGTCACTGCTGCCCAGCCAACCTTTAATGACACTGATTGGGTGCATTTGGCAGCTGAAGAACACAGATGCCTAGCCCTGAATTTTGCTTATCCAGCATTATCATTATGTGCTTTTTTCCTGATGTTGCTTCTGTCTGATTAGGCTTTATTTGAAACTTTTCCAGTCAACTTCTTCACCCAAGCAGTGAGTGAAGAACTTCTCTTGGTGCAACTTTTGCTGACAAGAGCTGACAAGTCCTTTAGCTCTGAGTCCCATTCTTTATTCTTTTCTTCCTAAATGCATGCAAGATGTGTGGGTTTTTTTGAAAGAATCCCTTTATTTTCTGGTGCTTTGTTCTTTATCAGTGTGTCTTTGTGAGGAAGATGAGTGTGAAGATTAGATCATGACAAATTAATAATTTTTTATTTGCATCTAACTTTTACTTATTTTTATTTTCTTATGACTTATATTTATTTACTGTGTTTGTTAATGATCTGCAATAAACAAGACACAATGGAAGTTAACCAATCACACAGACTGAATGTGTCCAGAAATATATTTCAAACTAAAAATACACAATTCAAGAGAGAAAATTGGAAAATTTTGAGTGAAGACCAAAATGAACTTGAGTTAACATGCAATCTGGTCACAAAAAACGTAATCTGGGGCTATGAACATCATATGACAGTCATAGTTCCTTCCCACTGTCTTCTCGTCAACCGCACCAAGACTACTAAGTTAAAACATAGATACTGTCAACAATAGTGATTTCTGAGAAGATCAAGAATCTCTTCAAAAAGGATTTGTTTATGGGGAAACTAAAAGTCTGTACTCATAGCTTGACCAAGGATTACTCAAAAGGTAAAGCATGATAACAATCTTCAAATATCTGCAAGGTGTTAACATCAAAGAGGGAGATATGGCAGACGGGGACACAAGTATAAATAATAAAATTTAATTGAAGACATAGGTGAATATCCAACTTACATAGGCCTACATAGGCTATATTAACAGCAGTGACAGGCTCCTGAGGCAAGTGTGTTAAATTACATCATGTAAGTTTTTTCACTGTGGCATTAGCAAAACACTTGTAAACACATTGTAAGAATGTTGACAGGAATATGGGCAGGATACAATTAATATATGTATGTCTTTTTTAACTCTAACATCATATTGCATTTAAGGACAACTAATTAGAAAGTGGTGATACGTTTGAGGGTTTCAAATGACTGCCACAAAGTCTGTTTTCCTGTCATCCTTAAGAACAGATGGGGTAGGAGAAAAATTTTTCATGTCCTGAAACCACTTACAGAAACAGAAGTTTGAATTCCAGTTTTAAATGAGGTGTAACTCTGTTCACATTGTCTTTAAATTTCACTAAAACTCAAAATTAAAGAGCACAGCAACTATGTTGAACCTATTTTACTTACACTATAAACTCAAATTTTTAACTTCTTTTTCATAATATTAACATGATCTGTGTCAACAACACACTTCGCAGTATCAAGTACACGCCATGCATAGCAAATCAGTGCAATCTTGGCAGAAAATGTAGCATGATTTTTTTAGACAGTCATGCTTTAGGGATGGGACTGTCAGTTCTGCTAATACATTGCAACCATACCTAGTTATGTTATTTGGCATTGGTCTGTTCCTCATCACAAATTATCACAGCTAAACTTCATGCGCATAACTATCAAATAACTATCAAATCAAACAGGAAATACTTTGGCAGCTGTACATTCAGCCTCCATGAGGATGAGGAAAAGGATCACCTCTCTAAAAGACAGTAACCTCCAGTGTATAACAAGGCTACATTCTACAGTGGTTTTGATTCAAAGAAACAAAGCACTTTTGAAGCACATGATCCAGTTATCCCTATTTAGTCTATAATTCTTCGCTTTACAAAATGGCTTGGTCTGCGTGAACTAGATCCCTGTCAGAGGAAATTAGAGCAGTAGCTGTTCTCAAAACGTACACCTAAGTCAAGACAAACTCTTATGGGCATACTAGGGTGTAAATCAATATCTGATCTTTCAGATCTGTAGAGTCATTCAGTATGAGGAACAAAATCAGTCCAAGTAAAAATCTCAAAACACGAGAAGCACAGAAGCATAAATTCCATCAATCCACTGATCCTTTTCTGTTGCACTGATCTACTTGAAGAGCTGGCACACCTATTCTATCATCAGTGACAGGGTCAAGAGAGCAAAACTAATTATGTTACATTACCCATCCAAACCTGTGACCATGCATTTAAAAATTGAGTTGCTAAAATTTTAATCCATGACTAACATTCTATAGCAATAAATTCATTACTAAGTTAAAATGTCATAGCTGCATTAGAAATTTTCAGGACTGAAATGTAAAATGAAAACAATATCATCTTTAATTAGATTGGTAAAGCCCATAAAATTAAGAGACTTATTTATATAAAAACTCTGTAGATGATCCTTCAATAAAATTAGTCAAAACATATTTAAAATTTCTCATTGTAAAAGTGTTTTAATCCCAGAAGCTTCCCACATTAAGGGTTTGGCTTCATACATTTCAAAGCTGTAGCACATTAAATTCCAATTACTTCATAAAAGGTAGGCAGTGTGTGTACAAAAGATACTTGCAACAAAAGACTGCATTATGGTGTGTCTCAAAGCTCATTATAAGCAGCTACTACAGTGGACTGTGTCTGATAAATTACCACAGTTTTTCTTCATTTAATCTTACTTAGAAATTGATCTTGGTTTGTAAGCAAATTCAGAGAATCTTAATGTACTTCTAATAATTCCCATGGGAAAGATGAATAATGTTCAGACTGTGTGTTCCACAGACATCATTCCCCATTGTAGAAATGTGGGAAAAGTAATGTGGGAAAAGGAGTTTTTCCTTTCCTTTTCTCTGAAGTAAATTAATTATATAGAATATAAAAATAAACAGGAGCTTTCTTCATATCAGCAACCATAGAAATTCATGCAGCTGAACTTAACACCCAGATTGGAACAAAAAGAAGCAAATCTTCTCCTTTAAAGTCTACATTTCATTAATGTCTGTCTAAATCATAGAACAGTGTACCTCAAAAAGTACGAAGACTTTTTTAAAATTATGCTTATGTGTGAAGAACCTGCGAACAAGGAAGTACATTTCCACATTAATCATGAGGAAATGTTGTCAAGCAAACAAAAGTTCTTTGTATCTCTAAAGTTTGCCAAACCAAGGAAGGGTTTTTTTTAAAATTTAAATATCTTTAAAGCTATTACCTGCACTATATGTTTCAGTGAAGCGTACAGACTCCATGCTAGGTTGACATAAACTTGTTCAGTACAGCCATAGAGGCACAGCAATGCTACTGGGTCAGCCCAAGGGGCCGTGAGGTTACTGCCCTGACACAAAACGCAGCAGCTGTCAACACCCATAAAACACTGTCAGAAGGTGACAAATGCAGATGATAACCTTCCAGCCTTCGTTGCTTCCAACCAGTTCTGACTGGGTCTTCTGAGCTTCATGTTCTGCAATGCCCTCACTAGATTGTTATGGCTGTTCGAATTGACTGGCGTAAACCTGAACACGTAACTCCGATATTTTTCTCTCCCTTAATTGCCAGTATATTTCTGGTCATCTTTCTTTGCTGGATTTTTCAAAGCTATGCAGTGGGTGGATTCCTCAAATGTTCAATGGACTGAGGGAAAGCTTTGTTGTAACCCTCAAGCATTAATTAATGGCAGCTTACTTGACTAAAGCTCCTTTTTCCTTGGTCTGCCATCCTGGCTGTAAGAACAGGGCAATGATAAAACTGACCTCTAACTCAGCAGCAAAAGTCCCTTGACTTTGTGAAGTAACTAATTAAAAAATTGGCATACAATGAATTTTTAAATATTTTTCATAGGAATGGAATCAGTTCTGCTTAGCCTGGAGACATCTGGAAAAATTCCCCAGAAATTGTTTCCAAAAAGTAACAGTTTTGACAGTGTGCCATTTCTGTGGAGGTCACAAGTGGTGCTTCTGACGTCACCTCAATACAGCCCAACAGAGTTTAAAACAGAAGGTAGCATCAAAGCACATGATTTAGCTGACTGCTTTCCCACCCAGTTAGCCTTGTGCTGACACCCACAGCTGACAGCACACTGCAGCAGATCTAGATTACACTCAGAGCAGCATTCAAACCTTTTTAATGAACTCTCACTGACTCAAAGGCTGCCTGGAAAAGGATTTGGGTCAAAGGCAGTGTAGGACAGCAGAGGGCAACGCAAGCTGGTGAGTGGGCAGTATGCTGTGAGATGGTTAGGATGCCTGGGTGTAAAGAGAATAGCTATTGGGAAGCAGAGAGGGAGCTAAGGGTGTGATAGAAGATAAAACACAGGCCTCTTTTAAGGCACTCCTGGGAAGGATGACAACATATGTTTATCCATATTAGTCTATGGGAATTTTAAAAGCTGTAACTACCAAATACCTAAAGACTATGACCAATATGTCTGAGCACAACCACATGAAGTAAATGAAAATCTTGCTCATAGGAAATAACTTAAAATTCCAATACAAGACAAAACAAAGGAAAGGGAGAGGAGGAGTGTGGAGCAAGGGGACCAGTGCAAGTTAAGTTTTGGTATGCTAAGCCCATAGTGAGACATGCCAGCAACAGACAAAGATGCACATCTGGTTTTCACGCACCAGTAAGAACTTAAGATGTGTCACAGCAAACATGGAAAAACTATAATTCATGAAACAGTACTGGGCTTTAAAGGTATCATCTTCTGTTAGCCCAATCTAATGAGAGAACATAAGTCACATTCTCATTTTGGAACCTTGTCCAACTAAATTGTCAATATGCTCAAGAAGTAGTTGCATCCAGAGGTGAGGGCATTATTCAGAACATTGTCATTACAGTGCAAGATACATCAGGAGATGGACTTAGAAATGTTTGCAAACAGAATAAATTAAAATAAATGCTTTATCTAGATGGCATAAAAACCCCTTATCTTCACATCTGCATAACCAAGCATCCTGCTGAGGAAGCCACAATTCCAGTTAAAAATTTGTTCTTTGCTGATGTCCTTGCAAAGGAAGCAGCAGATATCTGGTATCAAAGACCTCTCAGACATTTCCACAAATGTCACTGCTTTCTACAGCCTGTAAACCTGTTGTTTGGTTCTTATGCACATGGATTTTCTGTTCAGAGCTGTACAACCACCTCTACAGAATTTATGGGCTTTTTGCTCCTTTTCCTTTTTTGGGGAGGAGAAGGGTAGAGTACAGAGAAGAACTTTAAGTCATCAGGGTTCCCTATTGCTTTCTAGTGTTCAGAAGATCAAACTAAAGGCAGTCATCTGATGAAATTTGGTTATAGGTATAGTTCCAAACAGAGACATTTATAAAGTAATTTGGGGAGGTTCAGATGTCCAGTAAACATAGATGAAGTTCTAAAACATGCAGTTATTTTTCACTTTCCAATTACTTGAAAAAAACTTTTGATAATTCTTGCAAAATATTGTTTAAAGCTTAGATTTCATTTTAATACTAGTTTTAAGTGGGTGTGCAATGATGATGTTTGCTGTTAGGGTTAGCAAGAAGAACATTTAATTTTGTATACAGTGCAAATGATGACAATCTCAAGAACAGCCATTATCCTATTTTGGGCTTAATAGTACTCCCTCATATGGAATGTGGGACGTTCACCTTTTTATCATGTAAACCATGGAGGCTATGCTTGGTTTTACTCAATCCTCTTAAACACTGGCTGCTCTTAACGTCTTTTTGTCTTACCAGAAACATCATCCTAATATTTTAAAAGATCATCAAAACCAATACATTTTACAATAAGTCTTGATTTAATATATGCAAAACATTTCCCCAAAAACAAAGAAAAAAGAAACCTCAGATGGCTGTACTTACGAAACTGCCAAAACAAGCAACAAGTGTGATATATACCTTATTCACACTTCTAAGTTGAGGTAAGTGGAGCCTTATACTAACATTATCCAGCATGCACTGGTTAGCCTCATTGAAAACTAGACTGAAAACTCTGCACTGTGTTATAGATTGCAGTTAGTGTAGTGTGGCTCTGTAAGTTTGTGAAGACATAAGTTGAGAGGCAGTTATACTACAAGAACAACCTTTCTCCATTCTGCAAAAGATGAATTTGCAAACAATTCTTTTGTTTCTGAGTGGCTGTTCATTTCTTTCTAGCCACCAACAATCAGACCAAAAAACTCACTCCCTGTGTTCACTATGGAACAGAGCTCTGCAAAATTAATCTCATCTCCCGTAAACAATAGCCTTTGCGTGTGAACAAGAGTAGGCTTTATTACTTATCTATTTGCCATTCATTCTCATGCCTCAAGAGTTATTCTTCTGTCCAGAGAACAAGAATGTCACATAATTTAGGCAACCAATACATACAATGCAACAAATGGCAAAAATCCAGGAAGAGCTCATGAAAAACAAAAAGACTAAAAATTTTTTTGGCAAATGCTCAGAAGTAACGAAAGCTCTGAGAATAGAGGGATGTCACAGTCTCCTCAATATGTTTTTAACTAGCAATTTCACAAACTTCCTATGGGTTTGTTGGGGAGTAAATGGCAGTGCGTAAGCAGACTACAAGAACATGGTTTACTGGTGGACTTGGTAGTGTTGGCTTAATGGCTGGAATTGATCTTAAGGGTCTTTTCCAACCTAAATAAGTCTATGGTTTCTACAATTCTGTTCTATAAAAGTTGTGGGGTAAACATACTGAAATATATACCATGGCCTCAGTTATTGCAGACAGAATTCTTTTTTGCACTATCTTTTGTTGCCTTTTTTATATGAGCTGTCCTAGCTACTAAATATGTCATTCCTTCAGAAAAAGGAGCTGACATTTAGCTGCAGAGATCTTTATTGCCTAGGAATAGGCAATAAATTAGATCAGAATGTAAGAACAACTGCATTGTATCAGACCAAAGGACCATCTAGTCCAGAATTGTGACCTTGGAAGCAGGCATAACACTTGAACAGAGAGCCCAGTATGCAGCGGATGGTACCCTGGAGACAAATGGGGTTAAATGACGGACTCACTAAAGCCTGTGAAAATTTTACTCTAGTTATGATAGAGAAAACTTCAGAACTTACAATACTTTGTCTATGTTAAAATTAGCATGTACTGAAATTAAGTTATTTCATGTTTAAGAGCTTATATAGGAAAAGGAAAAGACTCAGTCACTAATTTTCGTGTTGTCTTGGTGCATACAAGCTAAGAATTTAAAGTAACATCCTTAGAAAATATTCAGCAATACATTTAAAGAAACCTTACAGATTCCTCAGGCTTCACATAGGCTTTAAAGCTGAAGTTGTGAATATTGCAAAAACTGCGTTAAAAAATAAAATTTCTACTTAAACTCACATTCTCTTGAACACTTCTTTTAATAATTCACCTTTCAAAAAAGTAGCTACACTAACATATTTTGAAGTTAACTTTCCTTGTAATGATCTTTTTTATCATGAAACACCTACCTAATGAAAAAAAACAAAATTACCTGTTCAGTGATTATTCTTACCTTTAGTCATAACAATAACATGTAAAGTAACACTCTGCTCATGTAAGCAGATCAGTCTCATGTGAGTTTGCTGAATTTGGCCTTTCACAAAAAATACATGTATGTGTACACACACATACGTATGGAAAATTTATATATAGTGAAGGAGAGACATCAGTTTGTTCTGATGATTCAGCATATCTGTCTTTATTGCTTGACCCTAAATATAATTGTCTGCAGGACACGAACTTGCTATTAAGTAACTTTCTATGGTTAACAGTTGTCAGTATTTCTTTCAGAAAGTCTATACAGATCAAGTTTTCTAGAGAGTCAAAACCAGATCAGTTTAGGTCTTGCAAGCATCAGCTAAATGTATAGAAATTTGGAAGTAAATTTGTAGGTGTCTTTCACTTTGTAATTCAACATAACTAAGGTAGATCCAGTTTCTTACATGCATTAAATAGTTGAAGATACAGTTGCTACTTAAATGTAATTTATTTTTAAAAACTTACTTAATATTTCCTATACTGTACTATTAAAAAAAAAAGCTCTCATGGATCTGATTAGACTTCCACCATTTTCTAAAGTCATTTAACTCCAGAGAGATGCCGAGTAATTGTGGCTTGTGTTGATTTTAATGCCTCAGAGACACTGCACATGCTTTTGGTTTTACAAGTTGGTGCAGTGCAACCACCTTGAGCAAATTCTTGAAGACAAATAGACTTGTGATAAAGAGAAGAAAACATTCAGTTTATATATATATATATATACATATACATATCCCTTCCAGTCTCTATAATCTGATGGTCAGAAATGGCAGTTTCACCTGAGTTTCACTCAGAAAATCAAAGTCTGAACAAAGGTAGCTAAATACTACTCAAGTAAAGAGACCTGAGCTCAGCTCCCAAACCACTTAAATGTACAAATGTATTGTTAGCTAACCAAGTTTGAAATTATCTATAAAACCTGGACTATTTTTGATTAAATGAATAGGAGTTTTCGTTGAAAAGCCATCTGAATAATGAAGCTGCTTTCTAAGTTAAAGCAACCAGTATGCTGTGAGATGATCACATTTTCATAACACTGTAAAGAAGGTGCAATAACCAAGTAGTGAAGATGGCCTATACAACCAGATCTTTAAACTGAGAAAGACAAAAAGACACTTGTAAGACACTTTTTTTTTTATACTACCTACTTTAAAGTTTGGAGTGTGTAGCAATTTCCATGGTCCTACTTGAGATGCACCACAAATGCCTGATTTTCAGACCACAAAGCTCAATTATTTTCTGACACCTTGAGATCACAGCATTTATTTTCAGAAAAACACAGACACGCTTATTGGAACAACAGGGAAATGTTTGTGTCATTTCATAATATATATTTGTTGCCACCATCATATATTGATCAAAAAAAAAAAGAAAATACTTCTTTAAGGTAATGTTTTGTAACAGTTTGTTTCTTTTAAGTGAATCATATTGATGCTCCCAAAAGAAATGGTAAGTTTAATTCTGCAGAGTGTTGTTCGTGGCTACAGAGTGGGCGTCACTATGCAGAAATAACAGTAGTAAAGCAATAACAACACCAGCTAGTCCCTTTCCCAAAGAACTGAATGGTAGTTTAAAAAATCGCCCTATATTTAGGATTCTTTTTCTTCTGATGAAGGTTTTTACTACTTTTTCATCTATTTTCAAATTGCGGTACAAATGGACCTAATACAAAGTAAGCTGTCATGGAAAGAAAAACAGGTATTCTGTAGGGAGATGACATAAAAGACAAATTTTTAGAAAGGCACATAGGAACTTAATTACTCATTTTCCATTAAAATTAATGTACGAGGTGTCACTACTTCCACAGAAAAGTGAAAATTTATGCTGTTGTAAAGGACATGTTATGTCTCCCAGATGAACATCAAATTTTAACAATATAAATATGTCATCACATTACCTGGGACAGAATAACTAAAGAGCTCAGTATAGGTTCAGATCTCTATGGCTGGGAAGCAGCCTTGCTGACAGGGATCTCGGGGTCCTGTCGCACAAGCTGACAGGGGTCAGCAGGGCACTGCTGCAGCAACAAAGGCACATCAGATCCTGGGCTGCCTCTCAGGGGCATCTTTAGCAGTGATGGAGACACATCATCACACTCTATTCAGCCTCTGTCAGGCTGCACTGGAGATCTGTGTCCAGTGTCAGCCCCCACTGTTCCTGAAAGACACAGACAGACTGGAGAGTGTCCAAAGAAAAGACATGAAGGTGATCATGGGGCTGGAGAACCTGCCCTGTTAGGGAAGGCTGAAGGAGTTAGAAATTTTCTCCCTGGAGGAGAGATTTCCAAGAGAGGAAACTCATCACAGTATTCCAACACTTAAAAGGCAGCTGCAAACAGGACAGAGGTTCTCCGAGGGCACAAGGAGACAACAAGAGGCAAAAGGTACAATTTGTACCAGGAGATGTTTCATCTCAACAATAGAAAGAAAATTTTTTACAGTGAGAACAATCAATCACTGGAACACCTCTCCAGGAATGTGGTGGAGTCCCCACCACTGGAAGTGTTCAAGCTGCAATTGGACAAGGTGCTTAATAATGTCATCTGGGCTTCCTCTTCTGATCTTCTGAGATCCTTTCCAACCTTAAAAGAATGTTCTATGACTTTCCATAAACTTTGTTTTAATCAGTTCTTGGCATTTTAGAAATTAAAATAATTGTGAAATCTTTAACCAGTATTAGAAAATTCAGCTAAATGTCAAGAATTATCTTGCTCTCCCTAGGAAAGCTATATCCCAGCAAGAAATTATGCTTTGTTTTATAGTGTGGAGATTTTGCAGTAAGAAAAAATGGGATCTCAGAAATACATCTCTTCCCATCTTCCTCCTTAGGGTTGATTCTTTTTTCCTGGAACAAAGCTCCAAAGCTACATAAAAAACAGATCTTCCTTTAGGATAATCATCACTTGGACCCCTCCAAGTTCTGCTAGGTGGCAGAAATCCCTGCACATCCTAATCCACTTTCCCCTTTCTTTTTATTGACACAATCAAATAGGTCACATACTAGGACTGAACATCCTCATATTATTTGTGCCTTGTTTTCCCCTCTTCTCCATTCAATACTAATGTTTTTGCCTCTCTTCTCATCTATTTTTAAAATGTTAAGGCAAAACCAAATTCAATAGAAATATAGAGACTGTTTTGTTAAAAAAACAGTTGACATTATTCAATATAAAGTCTCTGAAGATGATTATTTACATTGACTTACTTTTACCCTAGTCTAGACTTAAAAGAGATATTTGAACAGAAAAGGCTGTTGCAAATTCCTCTCAAGTATTGGCATTTTTTTCCAAAATACTCTATGTCTCATATGAAAGGAAGCTGAAATACCACTAAACATTCAATTTATGGATTTATTTATGACAGGAAATGCATTCTTCCTTAGGGAACTAAACTATTCTGAAAGAGTTGAACAATGTTGCTGAACTTGACGGCTTCAAACAGAAGGCCAAGTATATTCCTCCAGCCTCCACCCCCCATCTAAACTGTTCACTCAAATATAGCACAGTGTAATGACTCACTGTTTAGCTCAGAATAATGACAACAGTTATGTGATAGAGATTTTTAACTGGTGTTACAACTGCAGACTTTGACTTTCCTCCTCAGAAGTGTGTGGGTTGGAGCAGATGGGGGAAAGAAGTAGAGAACTGCCATTGACCACTACACTTTTTTCTTAACCTTGCACAGTAAATGCCAGTAGCTGCTTTCAAAAATCCCATAACTGTGTATGTCAAAGTATTAAGCAAGATCTGCATAAAGGTTACCATGTCTGCAGGATTACCCAGTGGGGCTGAAAAAGATGCTGACCTCAGTGGGACCACCCACAGGCAGCTCCTCTGGGACTCCATGCAAGGATCTGCTTGCAATCCAGGGTCAGCAAGACAAGGACTACTGAGGTGCTCTTCCTTGCAGCATGAGAAAGCTTTGTGTCAAGCGGGCTCTTTCCTCCAGTGACCATAATCCTCCCAGTAAAATTATATTAAAGGGACAAGAGAATTAACAGGTCATGAAGAGGAGAACTAGGCCCTTTAAATGTGTAACAGAAGTCATGAAGTATAAAACAGAGCTCAGCTCCATTTTTTTTGCCCCCCCCCCCTTTTTTTTTTTTTTTATTTCCAGTTGCACTTTATACAGTAAAGTATCTGCAGTAGCAGAAAAGCGAGAGTAGAGGCGGCCCTTTCTTGAAACTTTTTCTCCAGGCTACATTCCAGTGAAAGAAGAAGGAGCTATGATAGCACTGTTACCTAGCCCTTGTGAAGTGTCAGATGAAAGGAGGAGGTAGATTTACCCTATTCACTGCCAAAACCTAAAATTTATGGTACACTCTAACTCCAGAGAAAGTAAACCATTTGGATTAGGGGGCTTCACTGTTTGGACTCTTCGAAGAGAGACAGAAATTGGATATCAGTGATGTAACAGAGGTTCTGAAACAAAAATATTGTCCAGTTTAGAAAAGAAAATGTACATCGAGATTGCAATAGTAAATAAATACCAGTAGCACTGGACGGAAAAGACTTCTTATTTTCAAGCAGTCAGAACAAAAAGCAGGTGCAGACAGCTTGGTCACAGTATAGGGCAGCGGTTTCCTGACAGCATCTCAGCAGCTGGAAACACAGACCCTGAGGTAGCAATCACCTCTGCAGTTGCAAAGGGTATGGCATTTTCATCTCTACATCTCCCTCAGAGGCCTCTGGGATCACCTGTGCCTATTAACCCAGTGAGGTAGCAGTTCAAGCCCAGCAGCATTTTCTGGTCATGCTTAAGTCATCATACTGCATGAAAGTCAATAAAGCACTATTTTTATGCGTAGTCTGTGCTTGTTTTTTAGTATCTTACGGCTTATCTTCTGTGAGTCCTTGTAGGTTTCTGTATTATATCACCACTTTTTTCAGTTTTTGTGTAATGTTTTTCATCTCTTCTCCATCTCAGGAGATAATAAAAAAAAATCTTGTAGTCAATGGTGGAAGTCTGTCTTTTTAATTTTTATATGACAGGAAGACATACTGATGGAAGAAGAGAACATATATTTAGGACTTAAAAGAAATAAAATTTCAGCACTCAGCTATCCTGGATTCCCTAGACTGACGCTTTAAATATTTATTAATAATTTCAAATTATATGGGTTTATGTCTCTATTACATATAAACATATGACATCATTGTATATGCTGCAATTCTAACTTTAGATTTTTGTCCATTGTTCCTTTTGTAAAGATTCTGAACTTTACAAAGTTGAAACTCCTGTATACACCACAGATTAATTATTTATTCACCTGGTGGTTTGTGTTTCTGTTGTTATTATTGGTTACTTTCTGTCTGAATAAACAAACAATGACAATGATAACAATAGAAAATTTCACCTTCAGCATCAAAGTCCTTCACTGACTGTAACAGTCAAAGCCAGAATGCGGCAGCTACACCGTGTCCCAACACCAGCCCAGAGGCAGAACAGTATCATAGGATACCTTCCATCCTAGATAACCAAGAACTCAAGGGGTTTTTTTTCTTCATAAAGAACACAACTTCAATACTTTATTATGTTTTTGGGGTTTTTTTCCCCTCCCCCAGGTCATTGTCCTAGTAACTACTCGTATTTAGCATTCTGAAGCAAGTTTTGATTAGAAATTTATCAAAATCTGGTAAATTTGCCTGATGATTTGTTTTTTAGCATTCAGTATTCTCAGCCAAAAAGTGTTTTCTATGGAAAATTCCCAACCAGCTCTATTACTAGCCAGACATCTGGAGTATTAGTTGGAGGCGTTTGTGCCTGGAATGACTGCTGAACCGTGGGAGATGTCACACCATGACCTTAAATCTAACCCCACGATACAGCTGCACATCCTGTGGCCACAAATCCCTTGCAGGGATCTAAACCTTGAAATCCTTGCTGGTTTTCCCTGTGCATTTACTTACAGCACCTGGGGAATGAAATAAAAGTATCTGTTCACTGGGAGGCACCAGTACAAAGTTACAAGCTAGGTGAAACCATCATAGGACTGTTTTGTCTCCCTTTAGGAACAGGAAATATGACTAAATTACAGAGGCGTTTCTATACTTAGCTAAATCTAAATACTATGAGTCACAAAAGTTGTGAACATGTAGTAGTCACCGTGAACTAATAAACAATGGAAAAGTTCACAAGGTGCCCTGGGTAACTACCCCAGTTTCTACAAGTATGCTTTATCTCTGCCACAGAGACAAGGATAGATAAAATGGTACTTGTGCTTCCTACTTGCCAGAAAGGAAATGTAAAAGAACATAAATGGCCAGGCCTAAGGGCAAAACCTCTGCTCAGTGATCCTCATGTTATTAATTAGCCCTCTGCTCATCCTGTGGGTCTCTTTCTTCCAGCAGTAAGAAAAAGAGTATCTTCACAGCCTTCTAGTTGACTCAAGTTGTGCTTACACTGGGTTGCCAATCCTGATATCATGCCTCTGCCTGGGCAGACTGACCCTTATGTTATACAGGATCAATCCCCAGCAGCTTTAAAAATCTACTGCAGACTTTACCTAAGTTCCTGAAATGCATGCCATATGAAAGAACAACTAACCTTTTGGGAAACTACCCTCTTCAGCAGAATAAATATCAGTCTAATTTTTCAGATCAGATTCTTCCACAGAGCTGCTGCTGTGCACCCATTAGTCATATAAAATCCCATTGAACTTTTGTACTGCAAGACACATGCAGTAACAGTGTCCTACAGCGAGTGTAACATATAACTGGACATGACAAAGTCCCTTAGAAAGAAAATAAGTCTCAAATAATGGGTGTGGTTTTGTTTTTCTAAAGTCATTGGTAATTATTAAAATCAGACAACAGGACTTGAGTGAAAATGACTGGAGGGCTGAGGAAAGTGAATTTTCCCTTAGAGTAGCCTAAAAAACTGGCGATTTCCCACATGCCTGGACAGATATATTTCAACCAGCTCCTCTCATTTTGCATTTCCAAAGGCACTGGGCCAAACTGAGGAAGTGCAATCACGAACTTTCTTTAAGTCCAGGGAACTGTCACCAGGGCTGACTTTGACTCACCATATCCCAAGCAGGCTCTCAAGAAAAAGTACCAGGCTTCCCTGAGGAATGTAGCTCTGAATGCTCCCCAAAGTTGTTGTGCTGTCCAAATGCTGGTAAACTCATGAAACTAAGAACTCTGCCAAGTCTCTTAATGGAAACATTTCTTCTGTGGAACTGGTTCTGATTTTTTTTTTTTTTTTTAACACAAGGATATTTCTGATTTAAACTTATGCAGCCTGAAATAGGATATTATATACCTTCTAGAGTCTGATGTAGACATTAGGTACAAGGCAAAGTTGCTAGGAGACCACAGATGAAGCAAGGAGGATTGCAGTAACGCAGCAGCTTTTCACACAGGGCTGATGAGAATGCCTGCATCAGCAGTCAGCCTTTCACAACTTAAAACAAACCAGACAACCTTTTACTGCTTACGTAAACATGTACATTTGGTGAGGACCATAGAATTGTTATAAAACTAGCGTGCCGCAAACTGAATAAAAAGCAAACACTGAAAGGGATTACACAAACAACACTCTCTACTCTCCCCCATTGTTTTTGGGAACAGCCCCTTCTCCTAGAAAATAAAAATCCCATATATAGAAGCAAATGTTGGCACTTTCTACTTATGCTGTGGACCCAAGTGACATATTAAAGGAATGCAAAGGGGAATACTTAATGAGCCAGCAGAAGAGCACACTAAAATTCATTGCCCCTTTCTATGTTATTTAGAAAAGAGTGTCACTCTCACTGTGGCCATGAGCCATTACAATCCACATAGCCCTTTTGACTCTTCCATGCCCTTACTCATGAGGCAGAGTTCATGCTAATAAAGATCTACCACCTGGTAAGCAGAGATTAGAGATTTTATCATAGTCAGGCTTTCATTGTTGCAGTCCTCATCATCACAGGTATTTAAATAGACAACATAAACCAAAACTAATGCAGCTGGAATGGCCGTAAAGTCCCATGGCTTAGACATGCTACACTAAAGGGTCTATTTTTAAAGCATTATTTGTCACCTATACACAGAGAGTTGAAGTATAGAAAGTCTGAATCACATCTAAATTCAAACGGAAAGCCTGTGACCAAACAAAGTTGTGAACCTCTGTTTCATCCCAGCTCCTTTCAGTGGAATCATCTATCCTGCAAGGTATTAACGTGTTCACCGTTTAGGTAGGACTTACCTGACAAATATTAATTCATATATTTCATTATAAAGTAGACACCAAAAACATGTCAGACTAGAATAAGTTAACTCTTTTAAAGAGGGAGGTACAGTAACAAATTTAGCTGTACTTGTTCACACCGTCAATTCTTGACATTAGATTATGTTAATCCCACTCTTTACATAAAATGGTCCTTCTCCCATGGTGTTTCTTCTTTCTCTAGCTGATAAATGAAGACTGGCTCTTGAGTTGATAGTGCTGATATCAGACCACATTGAGTGCAGTTTACAAATCAAATAGTAAAATAGCTTCGGCAGTGCACATCTGAAAGCTGGAAGCTTCAAGTGTGTCAAGCATTGTATCGTGATAATAAACAACTGAGCCGAGGACCAGACTATGCCATGCAAATACAAGGTCCCACATACCTCACCTGAAAAAAAATTAACTGAATTGAAGCCAGTATCAGCTAGAAATTTTCTGCACTACTCTATTTGATTATTTCATGAGTAGTCATTAGCAAGTGAAAAAAAGGAAAAATGAGGGTATGTATTTACTTCAGTTTGTGATTACAGTATTTATAGGCCTAATTCTCATGTTACTGTATCATAAATCATTTGAAAGACACACGACATTTTTCTGCTGTAGCAAAACATTTTAAAATGTGATTTGAATTATTGTGGTGGGGCCCAATGTTTATGTTTTAGTCAGGAATACCTGTACACAACAGATCTAGATAACTGTAGGTAATTTCAGCAGCTTTATGTTAATAGTTTATTTTTCCTCTGTGCGTTCCCAGGTCTATATCTCTTCACAACACTGTTAGGATCACCTTCACACACCACAAAAATAAGTGGATAATATTCTCTTGGGAAATCTCATTAGTCAAAAATAAGTATGTTCTGCCAGAGCAGCCCTTTTAAACAATTAAATTATCAGGCAAGATTTG
Source organism: Empidonax traillii (assembly GCF_003031625.1). Lineage (NCBI taxonomy): Eukaryota > Metazoa > Chordata > Aves > Passeriformes > Tyrannidae > Empidonax > Empidonax traillii. The sequence goes on from NW_020955214.1 coordinate 1,195,613, forward strand.
AGGCATGACAAAAAGTGATCCCAGCAATAATATTCTATGGGTTTAAACACATCAAATGAGATCTGCTTTGCAACTTTTCACTGTAGGTCAACGTTATAGAGAATTTTCCATACAGCATTATCTCTAGCTATTAAAATTCATGTAATTCCACTTTATCTGAAAAAAAAAAAAAAAAAAGGAGTAAAATATGAAGCATATCCTAAATTCAAGTAAAATTCCCTTACTTGTAGGAGGTAATTTTAAATCAATATTTTCAGACTACCATCATAGAGCACTACATATAATTTGTTGTACAGATCCTATATGAAAGCAGTGCTTCCAGAGTAAAATGTTTTACTGAAAGGCTAATAATGCATATCCAATTCTACATGCAGTGTCTGTGGCAAAAGTCCTTCTCTTGTACTAAGGCCTTATTATCCTAAAATAATGGCATTTTACCTCAGGTAGGTCTGAGTTTAAAAAAAATATCATACACATACCTGAAGCCTTCTCCATCACCCACAGGGGAATAATCAGCCCATTTTCTGTTACCAGTATTTCTTTCTCACAACACTGATAACAGGATTTGTGGGTGCTGCTATAATACACCTCGCTCTCTTTCTGCAGAACAAAAGTTTTTCACTACCCTTCAAATCACAGGCTCTTCACACAGGTACGAGAAGTGCAGGGTCAGGGTCTCCATTCTGCTCGTGCATTTCTGCCTTTGGCTGTGCTGGGAGTGCTGACTGCCTGAGCATGAGCATGTGTCAGCTGCACACTGTGGTGCTCTCATCAGCATGCTATGAGCTCTGACTCAGAGGCAGGAGCATCATCTAGATATAAACCAGACCTGCTTCATACACCTAGTCACCATCCTGAGGTCCATCACTCTTTGATGGCCACACGAGCATTGCCCTGAAGGGCAGATTTTTCGTAAAGTGTACATGACTGTACAAAAAAGTTATTACTGTGATCAGTACAATGAATACTTTCATATGAGAACTGTGTACCCAGACAACAATCTTTATTTGATTATCTGCTAATGTACTTTATAGGTGAAAATCTTATCCTAAATTCCTGTTATTTGATATGGTAATTTTTAATTCATTAATTTACTTTTTCATCCTAACTTTCTGACACTTTGTCACTTAAGATCTACTGCTATCACATGGATGAACATTTCAAGCACTACAAAAAATAAGTACTTGCATTCTGGTGAATTCAATCCAGAGATGACAACAAAATATATTCATCAAAGTAGTTGAGAAAATAAATATATTCCATAAACCATAATCATAAAGGTAGACATATCTAATTGAGCAACCATCAGTAACAGAACAGAGCTGTTTATTCCTGAGATAAGGAGGTCATTTATTTTTAGAATTATGTTTCAAAAAATTGTCTTAGTGAAGCACTTATCTCTTTCAAAATGGCTTCTAGACTATACTGAAGAATAAAGTTGGAATTTAGTCACAGGAACTCATGAAAGCTGTCAAAGTTATTAAGCATTGGTCATGAGGAAAACTGCCCTCTGACTTCAAGTTCTTTTCAAATATCTAAATACTGATGTAGGTTTTTCAGTATGACAAAATAAAAGATGCATTAGGATTTTTATCCAACATGCTTGTCAAGGACTCAGAAAATGTGACTTGTACTCATTAACATGAATCACAGATAAAAATTAAGGTCAAAATATAGTCAAAACCCTGCATTTGTTTTGCCACCTGTATCAACAGGACCATCTCAAAGTAATCACACTATAGTACAGTAAAAGTCAGGCCACTTATAAATATCTTAGAGACTACATTGTGTACTGTGATTTTAATATAGATGAATATGTCAATATTTTATTTACAAGGCTTAGTTGTAAAGCGTGTCATGCAGTAAGTAACCTATAAATGATTCTGAGCTGAGTCCATAGCAACTTTTACAGATGTTAGGGGTTCCTTAAACTTCAGGTAAGTCCAACTTCTGACTTCATGCAGGGCAACCTAAAAGTTAAACCATGTATTAAAGAGTGTTGTCCAAACTCTTGAACATGTATGGGCTTGGAACCATGACCACTTTCCTGGGGAGCTTGTTCAAATGCTTCACCACATTTTCCTTATATCCAATCTGAACTTCCCCTGACGCCCCTTAGAGACATTTTTGTGCACATACAGCATTCGATGTAATGGGAATATATGACACAATGGAACCCTTCATGGTTTTTAAAGTGAAAAACTGTCAGCTAACAAAAATAAGGATCATTCTGGCCAATTTAACATTGTCTGGAAGGTAAAAGTCACATGAACTGAATTTAGAAATAACATATATCTTTTTAACTGTTTTGGTCATTGACATTGCCACTAGGAAAAACCATGCACTCTTTGCCATTTGTAGGAGGACTCATTTGACGGAGTATAGAAGCTTACAGAGTAGACATCCACAGTTAGACTAAGGCCATAGATTTTCCTTACAGACAACTAAAAAAAATACGAATTTGTAGGGTGAGATTCTCCTCATCCTAGAGTACACACCTAAACTAGGACAAACTAAGTAGACTTCTCCAGAAGTTCTTATTGCAATAGTTTTACAGGGTAAATATCCATGTGAGAGGAATCCTTATCTTAATATATTTAAAATCAAATCTGAATGCCTCTGTGAACAATAAGCCTTATTTTTAAACACAATTTCTAGGTTACATACAAAGGTAACAGCATCATTCTACAATATTACCATCTCTCCTGTTATGAAATCCCTTAGACCTAAAACTGAAGATGATAACCAAGAACTGCCAATGAGTTTCTCAGTACTTCTACTTTCAGTTTAAGTATGATGAACTGACTTTTTTTTTTCTGAATTATAAAGGAGGTTTACTAGCACTTTTTGAAAATATTTGGTTATTCCTAGCATTTTATTCGATGCAAGCATTTTTCCGCTGCACTGTCTTTATAGATTCTCTTACACAGTCAGTGAAAACATGAGGAATTTTCTGAAAAATAGAGTGTTAATGAAAACAGTCACAAAATGTGACTCTCAGAATAAAACACCTTCAAAATTTCCTCACAATTGCAGCAATTACTCAAGAGAAAGTTGGAAAATTAAGAAGACCTGGAAGACCACTCTCCCAGCATGTAGCAGTGTAGCTAGCACATGTTAATCATCCACAGTTACAGGAAAAATAGAGAAAAGTCAATCAATTAAGAAAATATATTTTAACAGAAATAAATAATTCCTGTTTGAAATAGTCTTTTATCAAAATTGAAAATGCTACGTCTTCTGCTATCCTCAGAAAACATTTGTCTTTTAATGCTTATTCTGTGTTCAATGCTTTAAAACTGTTTTTCTTCAAGATCCATAGTCCAACATATTTTTTCAGAAAGCTATTCTTTTGAATATGTGGACATTTTTCAATACTCAAATATTTTATTTTGACATTTTAAAAATTCATAAGCAGCATTAATGCTTAAAATTTTTTTATCCAGAATTCCATACTTATTCATTTGAATATTGTGTTGCCCTATTTCATGGAATTTCTTAGCTTTGTTGCTTTGCATCCAAACTCTCCTTTCCAGGCAGAATAAATGATTTGGATTAAATCTCTCTCAATTTACCATACACAAAGAGTTCAAGGAATATAGTTCAAGATATGACCTAACTAATAAATAAGGAAGATTTGAAACTCTTAACTATACAATTTTATTGCTCAAGAAACATCTTAACAACCCTCTGAATATTTTTTTTTTTAATTATCTCTTTTCTGTCAAGTTTTAAACCTTCAAAACTGTCTTTCCATTTCATGGGGGAAAAGAAAGGATACATTTTTTATGTAACCCTCATTTTTAACAGACTAAAGGAACTGCAGTTTACAAAGTGAATTTCAACCACAATAGAAATCATGGTGTGGGATGTCTGCCTGGCCTTCTCATCCAGCCACATATAGCTTTTGTTAGAGGCTTTAGACAGTGTTGAATACTGTTCTACATAATACATAATACTCCCATAATATTCCCATTCTCTTTGAAAACAGAAGGTTTGTATTATGGGAAAAACAATTTACCCAAAAATAGGAGTGAATACACATAATGAAAACCATGTGTAATGTGACCCTTGGGAAAGAAAAGCACATGTGTTCCTCCATGATTTCTCTTCCTTGCTACATCTCCATCTCCTACCTAAACATTACCAATTCCAAGTGCCAGCAGCTACAGAGTTGGTATGGGATCAAAAGAGGCAGAACAGCAGTGGAACTTTAAAATGGTATAAGAGGACATCTGTTGTTCCTCCTCCTGCTATCTCCATACCAAAGTTAGGGAAAGGAACTGGAGGAGCACAGGAAGAAAGCAGATTAACACTGAGAAAGAACAGTTAGTCTAGACATTCTTCTTTTATGCAGGTCTACAACTAAAGAAAAGAGGCATATGGCCTCTCAAAGCTGCAGAACTTTCTGAGAGCCACTACACTACTGCTGAAGTTCAGCTTAGGCGCTTACTCCTGAAGTAAATTTCTTTATTGCCATCACATACTGTGCTTTGGCTTGTAGCATGGGACACTCCTGAATCATGGGAATCGTCTCCTTCTCCCACAACACTGAACTGGAAGAAGGGCTCCAGGGGTGCCCTTCAGCCACAAATATGCATTCAATGCATACAACAAGGCAACAGCTTGTCCATGTGGTCTATTGTGCTTACTAAAATAGGGCATAACTTACACGACTATTGATGAGCACCAGTGAAATATACGTACACACAAAAAAGGACTACGACATATTGATGCAGTTGTAAATTCTCCCAGCAATAAACAGATTCCTACTGACGGAACACGATATAATGAATCAGGTCCATGTATCACTGACTAGCTGAGAATAAAGAGCAAAGGGGTTACCTTAATAGGGCTTCCATCTGGAGTGAGAACCTCTTCTGAAAGCTCCATCATCTTCAATGCCATCAGGGCAATAGCTTTAGCATGACTAAGGCTTTTCTTATGGAGCCCTGCTGCAACACAGTATGCATCACCTATTGTTTCCACCTGCAGCAATTAGAAAAATCAAATGTTAAAGTATGATAAGGAGAAGGGAACCCTATCATTAGGGTTGCAATCAAATAGCATTGCTTAAAACGTGAGCGAAATATCCATAAATAAGCAATTAGCCAACGGAGCATAATTACCTGAGTTTGCAAACAGGTGCAGTCAAAACCTGACTTGCAATTGCATAGTTGTTTGTCTCCATTATAACCAAAGAAGATAATCTAGACCTGTGTATATCATCAACTGAGATAGGGCAACATTTTCCCATAGCAGTAACACAGAAAACTGCCTTTTCCTAAATGAGAGATTGCTTGCAGCTTTGTTTCACACTATCTTGGCTGAGCTTGCTGTTGGGTAAGAATAGTGCTACATAATTATAATTTATAATTAGTATTTGCTGTGCTAGAAAATTATATCAGGAAGATAATTAGACAAAGCAAAACATGACCATAAAAAACACTGTAGAGTATATAACTTCTCATTAGTGGGTAGCTCTTCCTGCTGTAGGGATAATTTACAAATAGATGCTATTGTTACAGGCTTTTGACTGCACCTTTCTCTGTTATTTTCAAATAAGAATTGATGCCTCTCTCTACTACACAGGCTATCTGACTCTGAACTCCCTACCTGAAGGCAATGAAGTTCAGCAGACTGATCCCTCTGGTCTCGTCAGACAGGCCTTACCTCTCTCTTATCCCTTATTTTCTTTAAAGAAAGCTGTCCCTCAGGGGGAAGAGGGAGCAGAGTGAATTGCAGAAGTCTTCTGGCTCTGGATAAAGGTAGCCTGAGAAATCCTGAGGCCCTCAAGCTTTATTGACAGCACTGTGTTGTGCAGTCTGCTTGCCCATACATCTGTAACATTCTCACACAGTCTGTTAACACATGCCCAGCCAGACCTCAAGAATTAGTTTGGGTTCGCTACATTACTAATCTAGCTTTCACCCTGAACAGAACACTACAGAAATGTTAGAAAATGCTTCAGCAAAGAGTAGGGTGAGAAGAAAGCAAGTACTGAGAAAGGAGTTATTCAGAGAATAAATACAGCTGATTCTTCTCTCTGTAGAGAATCTACTAATAGTAGATCTGGACATTCTCAGATCAATAAATTGGAACCAGTATCTCAATAGAAATAGTATCTGAAACGGTTAGTATTACATGTAAATGTGACAAGAGCATGAATCAAAAAAAGTAGTATAAGCAAATATTTCCCATCACCAAACTTAACAGAAGCTGCTGTAGACCCATTTGCCAAGTTTGCCACCATAGCCTTTCCAGATGATTGTGCAGGAGGATATATATAAGAAGCTGAGGGTTTCTCATGAGCTGAGACAGCTGTTAAAGCTCATTTGACATTTTTGGAAGCTCTTAATAGAAAAAAACATGTAGGAACAATCAATCTGCCTGCCTATTTTACCCAAGCTGTATCTCCGGATGTCTGTCCACAAGCAGAGACTGGCAGTACCTTGCAGTTTAGGAGGTTGTCTTTCTGAAGACAAATGGATGGGCAAGTATACTGCAATGGCTGGTGAAAATGTTGAATGACTAAATTTTAGAAGGACTTCTGCACTGAAGTTACATTACACCACTGTAAACAAGTAGAGATCTGGGACCATATACTGTTTCCATAATGTCCAGGCAAAACTGGTTATTTTGTTAGCTTCTTCCCCTTTGGAAATTTCCATAAATGTGTAAACTAATTTAACAGCTAAATTGCATGCACTGAGTGTACTGTACTACCACTAAAATGGAACAGAAGCTGCCTTCAGTTATATATCTTAACATATAAATTATAACAATGCCATTGCTCTTTAAAGTGCTTTTCACTATGAAGTTCCCCTGACAGCAACACTGAAGAACCAAGGGAAGGATCAAGATTATTTAGACTGACCTGGTAGTTGAAGCTGGATGAGTACTGGCAGGGTTGTCTAATGATTTACCATTCTGTGACCTTGTTTTCAGTCACTACTAAGATTTTCCCTAACTAAGCATTTAAGCTGAAATTTCCATTATGAGTATCTCTGTCTAACTTTAATCTTGGTTCCATGCTTATCCAAAATCAGATTTGACAAATTTACCAACTATCTGAGCTTTTTCTCCCCAACCCTTTTTTTAAAAAAAGTTCCAGAAGTTCATGCAATTCAGGTTGTTCATGGCATTTTGATTTGGTACACTTGCACGGAGTCATAGAATCATGGAATGGTTGAGGTTGGGACATTCAAAGATTATCTCTTTCCAGCTCCGCTGCCACTGACAGGGACATCTTCCACTAGCACAGGCTGCTTGAGGCCCCATCCAACCTGGCCTTCAGCACTTCCAGGGCATCCATAACTTCTCTAGGCAACTTATTAGTGTCTCAACACCTTCACTGTGTTTCTCTCCATCTTTCTTATAAGCCCCCTTTATATATCAAAGGCCACAAAAAGGTCTTCCTGGAGTCTTCTCCATGTTGAACAATCCCAACTTTCTCAGCCTGTCTTCACAGGACACATGTTCCAGCCCCATGGTCCTTTTCATGGCCCTCCTCTGGACTCGCTCCAACAGGTCCATGTCCCTCTTATGTAGGAAATCCCAGAGCTGGAAGCAGCACTTCAGGTGGGATCTCCCAGAAACTGGTTGGCTTTCTGGACTGCAAGTACACATTGCTGGCTTATGTTTAATTTTTCATCTACCAGTATTCCCAAGTCTTTCTCTAGAGAGAAGGTCTCAATCCATTTATCCCACAGTCTGTATTAGCATTGGAGATTGCCCTGACCCAGATGCAGAACCTTTGCATTTGGCCTTTCTGAACACAGGAATACATGAGGACATTAAAACAGAGACTGTAGGAAGAGTAATACATCACATGGGCCTGTCAGTGAGTCAGATGCACATGCAAAAAGAGATTTCTCTCACCTCAGCTGAGGAGTAGCAATTGGACCAGAAATATAAAGCACTGCTTATAGTTCACTCCAAAGTATCTGCTGGGTAGATCCTGAAACTGTGCACACCAGAGAGCAACCTACTCCATAAATATTCAAGTAAATGTCAATAGGATTAAAAGAAAAGGAAGGCACTACTCAAGGTGGCTAAAAATTCCTGCACTCAGATCTACTGGATGCTCTTCGAGATGATGATATGCAGTAATAAAACTCCAGAGGAAATCTCTACCATGTGATAAACTAACTTCTGAGTTTTTGACTTTGTAATGTGATTGTTATACTGCATTAGTAGTAGTATATTTGACTTTTATATCCTTCCTAGGTACATATGCAGAAAAAGGTATTTTGCTTTCACTGTGAGACTGGAATACATTATCCTGCTTCTTTTAAAAAATGAAATATATTCTGTTCTGAATGTTACAGCCATTTTTTTGTATATGACTGACAGTTTACCATTATCAAAATTTAGTACGTTTTTTTCTTGTTAAATGATAGTTTCTTACTGCTCTTAATAGTTCTAGCTACTCACAGCTTGGCCTACTGCTACCTACTTTTCACCCCTCTTCTCTGGTTTACGCTTACAATGTCCAGCTTCACTGGAGCTTTCATTAATTGGTAAATAATATACAGCACCATAGAAAAGAAGTGAGTTTGAACTCGGATTTCAAAATTAGACCAATCTATAAAAAAATTTCTAGTAGAATTTTTATTCTTAATTAACAAACAAATCATGCAGGAAATACTGCAGCTACTTGCACTACTATACAAAGGCCTCCTCTAAAGCCTTTTGTAACTCTGTGTCTAGTCACTGGAAATGCTCAAGTGTTTTTCAGTCAGGCCCTCAATAAATCAAATAATAAAATAAATATTAATTGGAATAATTGTGTGTACTCTACAATTCAGTAAAAATTTCTTGACAGATATCTTGAGCCTGCTGAATACTGAAGAGTGATAATGCATAGCACTTGCAGCAGTAAGCAAATAAAAATATCTTGTGCTTTTGGGAAGTAACTTTCTATATACCAAGCTTCTGTTAGTGCTCAGTAGAGACTATATGTCTGTTTTAGACATGAAGAGTACTTTTTACAGAAGTTGTCCTCTATGTTAATTGTCGTACAGTCACTTATTCTAATTCATAATATTTATTATCTAACTCGTAAGTGTTGTATTATTTAGTACCCATTCAACCTAAAATAGTCTTTGCCACTGTCCCTTATGGACTGTTCAATGCTTGTTTGCAAAATTAATAAAATTTGAAATAAAAAGTTGGACTGCCTTTCAATTGAGGATAAAGAACTATGGTCTATACACTCCTGGATGCCTTCATGTTATACACAGAGGATCAAGTGAATGCAAGATTACTTTGGAAAGTAAATATGTATGATTGCATAACTATCCTTTGTTCAAGGATGCTCTTCCTTGAGAAAAGGAAGCCTTTCAATGCTACATGTTTGAGGAAAAATATATTATGCTGATCAATTTTTTTTTTGGTTTGTTTATTCCACTGACAAATATAGATTATGCATATAAATGTATCATACATTTGAATGATCTGGAACTGATACAGACAGCTTCCTGAGGAACAGCTCTTTGGGAAAGATCCTGGGGGTCCCCGTGGGCAGCAAATGTCACATGGGTCAGCAGTGAGTCTTGGGAACAAAGATAGCCAGTGATAGCCTGGGCTGTAGGAACAGACATCAGGGGAAGTGCTTATCACCACCTACTCAGCTCTCATTAGACTCAGATACCACACCCAGTTTGGGGCCCCTCAGTACAAGACAGAGAATGATAAACTGGATCCAAGCTCAGAAGAGGCCAGCAAGACAGTGGGGGCTAGAGCACCTGAGAGAAGAGGTTGGGAGAGCTGAGCTTGTCGTTTCAGAGCACTTGAGGAGATCAAGGTGGGCTCTTCACAGCGGTGGAGGTTGAGAGAGGAAGAGAAAAAAATGTCATCAGCATTAGATTAGGAAAGAGGGAAGTCTGAGAAACTTACTGACCACAAGGTCTTACTCAGATAAAAAAGAACTTTGTAAGATTTTTAAAGCCATCAAACAGATCTGCAGACAGTAAGGATTTTCACAGATGCTTCAGCAAACACAGTGATAAAGAACATAACCCTTGAGTTTTAGGGTGCAAAATCTCATAATAAAAATGCTGGAAAGTAGACTGCTGTATGTACCTGACACTTTGTAAGTAGCTCACAGGGCTTTTTGTTCTTCTTCAAGTGCCCACATTCAATACTGTCAAACATGGACCATTATAATGCACTAGTTATGGCAGTTTCTACTGTAACCCAAGCTTTAAATATATGGTATGCCTAGTTCTCCAAGGAAATGGTTTCTTAAAGAGAAAAGTCAGAGTAAGTTCTGTATGTACTCATCAGCATAGACACACCAGAGAGCATCTTAGCCTCCTGCACACCCAGGCTGCATTTCCATGGGAGCATATAAATATATAAGGAGGTGGTTTCTTAAGTCTCATCCCAGTATAAAGTCAAGATTCAGGATGGGAATGGACCTGACTGGGAAGTTATCAGGTACTACAGTAAATACCTCTGCCTTCCCCAAATTTTCATTATCCAGTTTATCCATATTTCATTCCATCTCCAAGACTGAACTACATAGTACCTCAAAGCTATATATTTCTTTTATGAAACCTGAAAAGCCTTCACTTTAAAGGAATACAGCAAAGTTCAGCCTTAAGACGAAATTCTTGCAACTATAATTCTAAAGGAAACCTTTGAAGCTACTGGTATCTCTCAAAGGGTTTTTCTTTCATCTGTTTTCTACCCTAAGTTGCACAGTAGAAAAATAAGAAAAAGGCCATGGTATATGGCAAAGTCATACTTCAGAATTATCATTTGGGCTTCCTTATTCCTGTCCATGACTTCTAGTTCAGCAGCAAGCAGGATACCTTTTTAACTGAAGAAAATTGAGATTCTCTATATTTTATTTTTATTGTAAGGCAGCCATCTCAGCCCTCATGACAAGGAACAATTTATTTGATATCCATATTCTACTTCAAGATGTCATTGATATCTCCCACATTTAATTCTACCCCAATCACTCTCCAGATATACCACAGTAATAACTTTACAATATTGTCATTCAGGATGGAACCCACATTATCCAGTGTCAGTCACACAAAAATGAAGCCTCCAATTTGATCTACTCATCTATACTCCTTCTATACCCCTTCTGTAGTAACTGAAGAGAAAAATGAACTTCCAGTGCATGACGTATTCCATCCTGAATTCTGGAAACCTCTTTTATTTCCTATTTATTACAGCAGGATGCTCATGTGTGTATCTTTGCTTAATTGCCTGCTTCTGTGCCCAGACTGTTATTTGATATGCAAGACCCCTCCCACATTGTCATCAGCATGCTTTTTCTGAGAAATGGCTGAAAACCAGCGATGGCCACAGACTACAAAGCCTTAGTTTGTGAAACTCTCAGAAGACTCTGGGTGAGCTGCATGCCTTTGAAAGTGTTCGTGTTCCTGCTCCCATAAAGTACATCAAAACAGGAGAAAGATTGCATGAGTGTGTTGACTGCTAGTGCCTACAATACCATTTGTCAGCACAACAAGATCCTGTTAAGCTCAAAAAGTCCTGGATCTTGGCATGCGTATTTTGGCATGCAGGTCAGAGGATATTATTAATCACTAAGCATAGAGAGAGCAGACTTGAAGTATTTTGGGCAGCTTTTAGCAGAAAACTTGAACAAGTCATTTAATTTAAAATACAGATTCTAAGGAAAGAAATAACTAATAAACACACCAGAGAGAAACCAGATAAGGTTATTTCCCTGAGAGATGAAGTGTGTGCTCTTTCTCTGGAAGTGGTGCAAGTGCAGTTCAGAAAAGCCTACTCTGAGCTTGGCTAAGTATATCTGCTCCTGAGGTAGCTCTAGATCTACATTTCTGTCTACCTGGCTACTGTCCTTTTTCAAATTAACTGAAACCGGTTTGTTTTCCTGCTCTTGTGTGAATAGACATTAAGACTCAGTTTAGTTTGCATGTTGAAATATTCTATATGTTTTTCCACTGCACAAATTTGTCACAAAAGTTTTCAAACAGTTGAACTGTGCAACACTGTGAGGCTGAATAATATCTGTCAGTTTAAAGGCCTTAGGTCTAGGGGATTTTGCTGAAATTATTTCTACATGTTGGATACACTATTATTTATAGATTTCCAAAATCTCTGGGATATTATAAAAAACTTTTTTATTTTGAAAGGACTTTAAAGTTTTCAAGATAGGATTTGAGAACACAACTGTCTCCAAATGGACCCAAGAATCTCCTTCAGTTTCCATTTAGTGTTTCACTCCCTTAGCTTCAGTCTCAACTTTTCAAAATTAACTCCTAAGCAATGAAATCTTGTGCCCAAGTTTCAAAGTAACTTTGCAACACTTTTATTACATGATATTCTGATTTTGGAAACACTTCTGGAAAACTCCTTCCATGTGAACAGGAATGGATTCTAAGTGTCCACCTATGAAGTTCATAAATCTGTTCATCTTGTAAAGCTCATTTTTTAAAAGAAGTGACTTACTATAAAACCAAGTTCCTTTCCCAAGAGGCTAGTTATGAAGCAATTGGTCTTACTGGGCTTGAGGGCATCTTATTTTTTAGTGTGTTTAATGATGCTTCATACTGGTAAGTCTGGGAGCATTTTGCAGGAAGAGCTGTGTCTGAACTCCTTCTATTGCACCCACTTAGCAGTCTTAAGCACAGATCTTTCAGTATGTAATATATGGAGGAACTCATTCATCTGCACTGTAATTTGGAGCGCTATTTTCTTTTGGGAAGAAAAAAGAAATAGTACTTGCTGAATTATTATCTAGAATTTTGAAAGACGGTGGGTTTTTTTCACTAGTTAAAAGAGAGACATGCTAAAAGACTTGCAGTTTACATGACATCAGCAGCAGGTTTGCACACAACAGTCATGGAATACAGAAGTCAGAGTGCATAAATGACGTCTCTCCTCTGTAGGCAAGCACTAATTTGCAAAAATCAGACTAAATATGTCTGTAAAGAAAACGTTAAAATAATCATGTATGACTTAAGACACATTTGAGTTTACTGTGACTGTTCTTCTCCAGACATAAGAGTGGTATTAATTTGGTATAGGTATCCCCAGTATTTAAACTACTAATGAACCATAGCACCTTCCTCAACGTTACACAAGTTTTAATTTATTTGTCTTGAAATTCCTATGTTATCTAGCTCCTATTAACTTAAGTTACAATTAAGAATGTTATTTGCATGAATGAAAATGTTGCACCTTGGTATATGAAGGTCCACCCATATACACGTATTCGTTAAATCTGGCACAATGCCAGACTGTTTAAAAATGAAACGAACCAAAGCTGATGGAAAGTGAAATTAATTTTCTTAGTCCCTCAGAAATACTAAAATTTAGAAGGTGGAAAAGCTTGACACATGAAAATAAAAGATTTAAGTATTAATGAAAGTATTTTACAAAACATGGCTGCAGGGAGACCCATATGCTGTAACAGGGCATGTTCTTGGGTATGGTTCCTGTCTAGCTGCAGTGTGTGGGCTTGCTTCTGAATGTGGAGCAAGGAAAATGTCCTGCTCAGTCCTATTCTAGTTAAAGGTCAGCTTATGGCCTGGCCTAACACACAAACTGTGGACTTAGAAAGCACTCCCAGGACCTGTAAACTGGAATTAGACTCTAAAGCTTCCAAGCAAGTTGAGAGAAATGGAGCAGGACACTTACCAACAAATGTGAGCTTTTCAGATGAAAGAAAAGTGAGAGAGAAAAAAAAAAAAAAAAAAAGAAGTAAATATAAACAAGTATAGTATTGCTGAAGAAGAAATTATACAGAAACAGAAGTCCTACACTCTTTAGAGGATTCCTGGGTGATATATTGCAGGGGAACATGCACAGATGTTTTACTGCTTTGTGAAGGACTCTATGTTTATAAAGCAAAGAATAACTTTTCTGGAGCCTGCATGTCTGTTTTTTTCATTTGCAGATCTCCCTAAAGACAAAAAGTGTAAATCCTTCACAAGGCTGGGGAAAAGTGCATGCTTTAGGATAATGAGAAGTTTCAAAATATTCTGGAGTTCTTGGGTGGTGATACACCAGATCTGCAGGGAAAATCCATGGAACCTTTTGCGTTTCTTTTATTTTCCCCCTTAGCCCAAAAAGACATCTGATTTCCCCAAAAAGTAGCTGCCCCAGATTTGCCCTGACTTCATACTGGAGTAAGACATACCAGCGTGCCACCAAGTCCACAAATGGGCAGAGAGTGCAAGATGGAAAAAGTCAGTGTCATAGCCTGCCCAAAGCAAGAAAAGGAAGAATGTTCAGGAACCCTCTGTGATGGGACCAAGCAGAGCAATTTGCTGAAGGTAGCTCTACCAGGCTGGGTGGCACCATGGAGAGAGCAAGCTTCTGGGCAGTGGAAATTTTTTTCTATTACCCATTCTCATCTATTACACATTCAAAACTCACTGACTTTAATCTATTAGGAAAAAGCAACACCTAGAACACTGGTAATCCCCAAAACTGCATCTATCCATTTTAAAGAAAAGGTATATCACGATATTTTATGCCTATCATATTGCTCATGTAAGAACACCACTGTCGTTTTACACATCTTAATTGCATTTCCTACATTTTGCAGATGCCTGAGCTGAAGTTTAGAATGTGAAACCTTCTCAAAATGGCCATGGTTTCACTGTATTTAAAAGATTAAAATTGCAGAAGTGATGGAAAGAAGATAAAAACAGTGTCCATAGATTTTGCATTATAACTTGGAGGCTATGGTTTTTAACTTACAAAATATAAAGCCTGAAAAACTTCCAAATAGTCTGAAGCTCATGACCCTGGTCATTGCAGTATTCTTTAGTCATTATAGTACCGACAGTAACCTTGAGAACATATATATGAATATGTACATGTATCAGTTCTCAAGAAAGGATAGTCACGGCACTGAGAATGTAGTGGTATTTTCTGTAAAATGGATACAGATTTCTGCAACTTTAACTACCAGTAAAAAATGTAAAGTGATATTTTCAGAAAATGTGATTTTAAAATCAGGTTCCTAAAAGCACTATATCACAACATAAATATAAACAATATTATTCAAGGCTGGTGAGTATCAGCCTTGACTGATTGCAGAGCAGCCCAGACTTCCTATCCTTTTGTAGTCTTAGGTCTTTACAATGAGCAAAAATTGAGGCTGTAGTCAGAGTTAAACACATAAAATCAGAAAATGAAGATCTAACATACTAACTTTATTGTGTTGCCAGGAATAAAAGCTCAAGGAAGCTAGTAAAAGACTTGGAGGCATGTGTGTGGCACCCCCCCAGAGAAGAGTGCCAGTTTAGCCAAATAATGAAATCCAAAAGAAAGCAGAAATTCACATATATAAAATTAACCTATGTAATTATTTTGCCTTATTCAATAAATACTCAATAAACTTTCAATTAAAGTTTTGATAACAAAGCAAAGAAATTCTGGCAGCTGACAATAGTTCATTGTCAAAAATGCTTAGAACTCTCTGCTTAGACATGGAAAGTGGGACTTAGCACTTCATAGAAAGTGAAGTTTATTATCTGGGAAAATCTGCAAATGTCTTCAAGGACAAATGCTGTCCTGTTCAGAGAAAGGACAAAGAAACTAACGCCTACAGTATCAGGCCCAGTTCTGCACTATTTGGCTTGGCATTACCCAGCCAGCACATATAGCCACACAACCAGTGCACACACACCCAAAAAACCATCCACAGTACATGCTGCCTTTACTCTGTGCATTAGTTAAAGGAAACTGAACAGAAAAGAGCTTAGAAAGCAGGCCTACACAGGCAGAAGGACTCAACAAGAAAAAAGTATTTTGAATGAACCAATGTCAAAGATATATTACGTGGAGGAGAAACAGAAGCTGTAGGAATCTTAAGCAGGGAAGAATTCAGTTTGCAAGGTTAAGTTTTAAATGCCATCAGACATGGCTGCAGCATATCTAAATAGCTTATCTGACAAATGGATGGCTTAACTGAAGCATCATTCCCCAGCATTTGGCTCATAAACAACAGGAACTCAGATAAAAAAACAGGTCAAAACAGTCAGACCACCCAGTACATATCTTACACAAAGCAAATTAGCTTTCAAAATTTACTGAGAACTTTCTCCCATTGCTTCTACTCCTGGAGTCCATGTTTCTACTTCCATGTCCACAGACACTAGCTTGCCAAGCCTCTGCGTCTACAATGCACTCCCTGCTTGACAGCATCTTTTTCTCCCATTCCTCAATTCCAAGCCGAATATAATTAGCTCTGATAGTCAGCAGCACCGATTTCCAAAAGCGTTACCAGGTCTCAGTTCTCTCACCTCCTCTCTCTTCTGTGATTACTACAAGAACGTCCCTCTCAAGGACTCAAGACTGTATGTCAGCAGATTCTTTCTGAAGTTATACCCTCTAAAACACAGATTCTTCTAGATTGCTAAAATCGTCACCCAGGCTCATAACACTATGCATCTCAATTACTGCAATGTTCTCCCTCAGCCTGAACAAATGTAATCTGTCCTGATTTGTATCCATTCAAAATGCTGCTGTGAAATTCACTTTCTGAGCCCACCATCTGTATGTGTCGCTCTTACCTGTGCATCCATCTATTAGATAACCTTTCCCTACCTCATCAGTGATAGCTACTTACTTTCGTATCCAAAAAATTTCAAAATCTAATTCATCACCCTTCTGCCTTCTCAAAGCATTTCTTAGTCTGTATCCAACAGCTCATTTACTTGCCCTCTATGTCTGACTTGTTTAATGTGGGGATCTTTGTTCTTCTTTCCGTGTCATGTTTCTCAACAAACATCTCTGGATGAATAGCATGAGACAATTGAAAATATTGTATTCATTGTCTGAGTGCAAGATTAGAAGCACTGAGGTTCTGCATTCAAAATTCTTTAACAGTAAAGCTGGGTAAATAATTTACAGCATGGAATTTATTTAATGAATTTTGCTTGATTTTCTGTTTACAAAACGGTGAATTTGATATTCAGAAGTACTCACCAAATAATCTTTGCAAATTATTTTTACTATGCTGCTTAAAAACAAGAAAATTTGAAAATTGATCTCTTTTGATGTATTTTTAGGTCACATGATAAATTTCTGTAGCCTAGTTACTCAAGTATATCTTTGAGGCAGGCTGTGGGTACAAACAGTGGTGATTATGTATCTAAAATTCACTGCCTGACAATAATTTCTAAAATCATAGCTGTTGTGGTGGTGATCATTCCTAGTAATACACTTAGCTTTCAGAATTTCATCTGAAACAAATGGAAAAGATATAAACACACAAGCTATTTTCATTTTAAAATGCAAATATTTTTTTCAAAAGAATTGTTACTCTATTTTAAGCCTGATTCTCTAAGGAAAAGAAAAAGGGTTCATTGCTTGAGTTTTGTCTTTCTGTGCTACTCAGTTGAGTCACTTTCACTTCATTTTTTTACACAGTAGCTTTTTTAGACTTCTGGTTAAAAAACAACAAACTAAAAAGGATTTGGGGAAGAGAAAAAAAGGTACACACAGCCACAGTGCACGCTGCCTTTCTCGTATGTGGGCTGTGGTGGGAAGCAGCGGACATGTAGGGAGGCTCAAGGGGCACGGAGGAGATAAGGAAAATCCAGGATGAAAGAATCTGAGAAGGAGCAGCCTATATTAAGGCAGTAACAGTGGGGAAAGGATTTTAGAGGTGTAAGCCATTCTTCCATAGAAAAACAGGTTTTATTAATACCTTTGCTCGTAAACTTGCACCGTAGTCTCAACATGGGAGTGCTTATTCCTTTTTTTGAATGCATAAATTTTATCTTGCCTATCTCACCGATTATCTTTTTTCACTGCTGGGGACACTATTTTCATACAGTAACATCCTTCTATCTAAAGTAGCACAAAACTAGGTGAAAGGCAGAAAGCCATGGTCTAAGTGATATAATATTCATGACCCTCCATAAATATTCCTTCTTAGTGTTCTCACAGGATTCAACCAACTTTCCTTGCAGTCTGGTTATAGAGTTTTGCATACTTTATATCCTATTCCCTTGCAACCATAGTTTTCAGCAAAGAATGTCCTGAATACCTCAAAACAGCTAAAATTAATCACCTGGGAACACAGTGACTATGTGAAGCGTGTGAACACACTGCATGTGAAGCAGGGTCACTGGGTATCATTCCTAACTGTGGGTCAGAGGTTCCTCGAGTCCTGTTCTCAGAGCTGGGTCATAATCCAGTGCTGCAACATCAGACTCATACAAAGTGAGATCAAACTTCCCTTTTTATTTTTGACTGTATCACTGTAAGAATTTTCTAATGAGGGTTGATATCTTCCCTTGCATTCCTCTCCTAACACAGTCTGGGTTCTGAGCATTAGTAACACAAACCCCTAGCCCAGGATCACAAAACTTATTTACAGTGTGATTGTTTTCTTTGGTATACAGCCCTACCAATCTTTATCTATACCATTTTCAGTTCTATCTGTGGTACATTTGTAACTTTTCAGCCATGATTATTATTTAGGAGTGTAATAATTATTTTGCAATTCCTTTTAAAATGCATTAGAGGCTAAAAATGAAAGGGACAGCACTCTTGTGAGACCATTTCTCTTCAGTCTATCAAACATATACTCTACGAAACAGTTTGAAAACTGTTAGTTTGCAAACCTCAGAGAGAATAAATAAAGTTAATATACAAATTTGCAACACATTCTTTTCTTTTGTGCATTAAGATAGAAAAAGAAATTTGCTCTATTTCTCCCACCTCAAAACTAAAGGCATTCCACATACAAAACATATTGTAGATTCCACAGGATAATTACACAGGTAATATCTTCCCTGCATTTATTAAATTTTACCTCCCCTCTTTTTTCTCTCAAATACATGCTGGACACCAGATCAGCTTAAAGAAGTGAAGATGATGAGGTCTGTAACAGGACTAACATATGTGTCATCTTTTCTGCAGAGTAATAAAGCAGCATGGCACACCCGTGCTATGTCCCATTCATTACATTCGCTGTGCATGAACCTCTGCTGTCCTCTTCCTGTTTTTCAGCAGAAGTTGAAGTTTCTTATTACAATTTTTTCACTTAATGGTTTGCTCTTTATGGAAAAGTTTAATTCTTTCAGGAGAAAGAGAAGTGCCTAAACCCTAAACCATTCAAGTTTCAGCTGAAACTGAGTGCCTCTCAGGAGCTGCAGCTGGGGCTAAGATTCATCACTGTGCACTTCATCTTTAGGATGACGTGGCTGATGTGTCATCTAAAGGAAACCAGGATATAATAGAGGAGATGCATGTTTCTGTAGGAAAATGGGAATATGAGGCTTATATTCCCATGGGAGCACCATGGTGACAGTTTCACTTTAAAGTATTTGATTTTCAATGGGCACATTTTAAATTTGGTGGGTTTTTTCACATAAAACAAAACTATTGCCTTTGTATTTTTATGAAATATGAGGGAAAGTCTGCAATTTAGGAAGAAAGCTACCGGTATTTTTTTTCCTGTCTCAGTTTCCATTAGATATTGGTAACTTGGGGCTCGAGCTCTTACCTTGTAGATGTCCAGGAATCCGCACTGATGGTCAAACCGCGTGTAGAGCTCGTTCAGCATGCTGATGACCTGCATGGGTGTGCACTGCGCGCAGATGGCAGTGAAGCCAACAATGTCCGAGAACAGCATGGTGACATCATCAAACTTCCTGGCCTGAACCTGCTGCCCCTGCCACAACTGCTGAGCCACTTCTTCAGGGAAAATAGAAATAAGGAGATCTACTGTCTTCTTTTTCTCCTCTTCCAGGGCTTGGTGTGTACATTCTAGCGTTGCCTTCAGCTTATCCATTCGTTTCTTCAAGCCATCCTGTGCCTTTGCTTGTTCCCCAACCAATATGACATCACGAGTAGCGTCATGGATAGGTATGTCCGAAAGATGGAGGCCTCGGCCCATCAGTTCATCCAGCTTGTCCACACATGGGGAACCCAGAAACAAAATAGAATTTGATTCTGGCACGTGAATCATTTGTCCTTTAATTTCCATCACCTGCAAAATAAAAAAAGTTCAGAAAAGGAGAAAAATTAGCTGACAGATGTGGATCTTCATTCTACTTTCCCTATGTTTCCTTTTCAGCTAAAATGATAAACACAAACTGTAGCCTCTTACACAGAAGCCTCTTACAGTCACCTATTCAAGCAATGAGATTTGTACAGTCTACTTACCAAACTGAGTCAGAAAATGGCCTATACTGACACAAAAGTATGCCCAAATCAGATGCTGGATTCGATTTGTACCCAATTAAATAGGAAAGCAACCACAATAACATGTATTCTCAGAGTGCTGTCTAAACAACTCTTCTGGAATGTACCTGGCATTAAAAGCAAATTTCATGGTTGCTCCTTCTCTCTTACTTCGCTCTAAATCATAAAAAGCACAACATTAAAGTGAAATTACAACTATCCGAAAGCAGGTTAGTGAAATGGTGAAGCACCATTTTTCAGCAAAGCATCTATTAAAAGTAAGTTGTAGCTATTTTATAGAGGAATCAAAGAAAAACAAATTTAAGAAACAACGCTATAAACTAATAAATGGTGTGGAGAAAGAGTACTAATGTTCCTATTTCTTATTTGCCTTCTCATACATGCAGCACAGTTGAAGGCTGACATTCTGTTAGAATCTGCAGATTTGTATTTGCAAAATAGTAGAAGGAACAGTATGGAAGGCACAGCAGATGGTTCATCACACTGGTTTACAGGTTTTGTATTTGTCTGTTAAATGGCTAGATGTTTTGAGTGCTGTCCAGGGGTTGATATCGATGAGGCCATGGATTGTTACCTCTTGCTCTGTGATTGCAGTCAAGCACAAAACTACCAGACTGAAATGGACATTGAAAGCTAAATTAAATCAGACACACTGTACCTCTTTGAAAATACAGCCTGCCATAGCATCTGCCATGAAAAACAGTCATTATTAATGTTTTCATTTCAGGGCTACACGCAGACCAGGGCAATGCTGTCCTAGGTGATCTAAAAAACCCACAGTCCTTACCCCAGGGATGTCATGTTCAAAACAGACACAACACACAAACCTTGTGCAACTCAGAACAGTGTGAGGAACTGTAATGCCCTATATCTGTGTTTTTCTATTCCACAAAATCTCTTGAAATAAAAAGGTCTCTGCCTTTTTTTTTTTCATTGTGTAGGCATTCACACACTGTCATATGATTCACTTTATCATTTAATCCTCCTTCCATCTATAACCCTACCAAGTAAAATAGGAAAACCTCAATCAGGTAATCCAGAGGTGACTGTAACGATGTTGTGATTTAAGTGTCCAGAGGTCTGGAAGCTCCTGCTGAGCTTACAGCTAACCCTATGTGGTACTTTCCATGTCTGTGGGAGATATGAGGAAGCTCCTGTTTCTATTACATTTTTTTTACATCAGATAATAGGCTGTCCGTGCAGATTCTACTGTCAACATGGGAACTGAGACTATCCTGTCCCCATCCCCTCTGCCTACTCTGCTAGTAACCCAACAGATGTAATTTCTGATGTCAGCCAGGGAACTCAGCAGGTGAAAGTAAATGAACGTAATTAAAATTGTCAAATTTTCTAGTTTATGTCCCCACACACCTACTAATATTTACACTTCTAAGCCTTGTTTTCTCAGCTTTGTTCTGGGACATTCATCTCTGTGAGAAAGCTAATCAGCTACCTAGATGGGCAGATTTAATGCTCCAAGGCTAACTGTTCTTTTTCTGCTTTTGAAACATATGGCTCCCTGCTCAAAACATAAGGGAAATGGGTGCTTTCTTCATGCATGCAGCCTCATGCTTTCAAAAGGGCACATGCAAAATTGTTTTAACTCTGAAGTATAAGTTGCCAAATGTGAAATACATGGTACGGCATTTCTAAATTCTCTTCTTATCTTGTTCTCCTTTGTCAGAGAGTTTTTCTGTTTGTAGAACTTCACTCTTGTGCAAAATAAATGTATCTCATATTATCAGTTCTGTCTTCCACCTCCAGGTGAAAATAGGGTGCCATCTCTGGAGGAAAGAGTGTGACCACAGACCCTGGCTGACCCAGCCTGGCCTGGGGGTGGGCTGCTTGTCAGCAAAGCAAAGGACCTGGCTTGGAGTCGTGTTTCTCCTGTTAACCTGCTGTGAGACTAGAAGAAAATTAATACATCCCTCTGTTTTCCTTCTTCGCCTTTGTCAATTTGAGGTGTTAAACTCTTTGATACGATCTCTGTTCGTGCTAATATACTGTGCCAATCTTCCCTGGGTGGATTTTTCTCAGGAAACACTGGCTGAGCAAATAATGTACAAAACAGGCATTCTGGAGTCCTCTGCTCTGCTTTTTGGTAACCCCAAGCAAATTATCAACCCTGAGTGCTTATCTGGCCCTTCAGCACAGCAGGAACAATGCTATTGACCACCCTATAATACCCTTTGAGACTTATGTGTGAGAAGCAATAGAAGACAGACAATTCTGTAAAATGCCAAAATAATAATCTGTTCTGCCTAAGTGAGCCAAGCTCCTGTTTCAATAAGGTTGAGGGGTTCTAGAACATTTATAGAAACTTTTGCAAAGATATTCTCCTTACACAACTGATTAGCTTCCTAAAACTGTCAAAAGGTTCAATGCTATTTCAGCTTTATCATTTGCTCTGCTTAACAGGAATTGCTGATATTTCCTATCACTCCTTTCATGTTACATTCCTCATTCTGATATTCTGCTGTCTCTTGATGATTGATGGGTTGTTTAAGAAAACAGCCTTCCAGTCTCTTCAAGCTGCCAAATCAGGGGACGGGGCAGCAGACACAAAGCTGCCCCAGCTTGCTTGGAGAGAAACACTCAGGTCTTGTAAAGCACAACGGTAGGGAAGACCCTTAGGTCTTCTGTATCACTCTTCCAAGTCGTTGCAAAGCCCCTTCCCTTTCAAAGAAGTTTCTGAGATGATTCAGGCTCTTTCTAGCAGACTTTAGTCTGCAACTGTGATCTGGTTGAACCTATGTCTCTTTTCTTCGGTTTCTCTTGACTCTTGGATTCTTCTTTGTATCTTAATGTACATCATAGGACATCAGGTTTGCCTGAAGCTTGACAAAGTCATGCTTCTGGGCACCTCCCCAGAAATGGACTGCTTCTAACATGGACCATGAGCTTACATCATCCAGCTTTCTTGTAAGCAAGGAAAGATTGAAACATTTCTGTCCTTAATTGTATTTAATTACTGCTACATTTCATTGCCTTCCTGTCTCTTTAACAATATTCTCACTGAGTAAAATGATAAATGATAATAAGTCCACCATTTTCAGAGGACATTCTCCTGATCTACAGTGCTATAAGACAACATTTTGAAATGAGCAATTACACACCATATTTTACAGTATTATGTTGCTGTGAAATGATGGTGCAGCCTAAGTAGCTCTGGGACGAAAAACAAAAAGTCTATCACTGAGTTTTAATTTCACTGCAGACCCACTGCAGTGAAAGGAGAGAAAACAGTTGCTGATTCTCAGGAACTCTTCAGCCTCTCTCCCCAAAGACCCACCCAGGAAAATCCGTCAGACTCTAAAGCTGCTGTTTCAGAACAAGTATCCTACTGAGCAGTGCCCCAACAGCTGCTTCATGACCCTGAGATTAGCTCAGTTGGTCAGAGCACGGTGCTAATAAAACCAAGGTTATGGGTTTGATCCCTGTATGGGCCATTCATTTAAGAGTTGGACTCAATGATCCTTGTAGGTCCCTTCCAACTCCGAATATCCTGTGAAGTTAAGGACACAATATCGAATGCTCTCCACACACTCTGGATGCAAGCCACTCTAGGATCAGAAGCTTATGAACCAAATGCCAACTCCACAGCCTAGTCTTTAAGGAAAATCACAGGGAAAATCCTCATTTGTTGCACTGAGGGAGAAGACTTCTCTGTACAAATACGTGTATTTTGGAATACTGACAGAGAGAAGGTATACACATCTCCTGGTAAATATTAAGGGAAATAAGAGATGGTATCCTTGAGAAATAATTGGGGGGCTAAAAAATAATTATCTTTCTCATTAGGCCAGACCCCATTTTTTGCAACCTCTTCAATCTACAAATTTTAATGGAGCTGCTGCTTTTACTTTGATCAGTGCATAATCCTTCCCAAATTGTGATTATAGTCTTCTTTTTTTAGCTTTATTTATTGGGAGTAGGTTAAGAAACTTACAGTGCTAGGCCACACTTTCATAAGGTTACACATGCATGCTTGACTTCATATAACAAACAAATTCAATAAGAATAAACAAATCTGCTTCCTTAACAGGCCCATTGATATTTAGAGGATGGAAAGACTGGGGGAAAATCAGCTTATGACAAATCAGCCTGGGCACCATCATCACTCAAGGTACAAAGAGTGTAAGCTGACTTTTAGAAGGTGGTCCAGCTGCTAGCCTAAATTTTAAGACAACTGGATTCACTTCTTTGAATGTCCTATAGGAGACATGGCAGTGTCTCAGGAACATTTACAGCAAGGTATTTCAAAATATTTAGGGATTTAGGGGATTTTGCGAACACTTCACAAGGCAACAATACACTTCCAGAAAGAAACTTAATGACTCTGCTAATAATGTTTCCATGACACATCTAGAAGGGCTGCAAGTATGGTGGACAATACTGTAATTAAAAAAAAAGATAAATCTCCTAAATTGGAAAAATGGGCTAAAACCATTATTCAAAACAAAGGCAATTAAATGCTTAGGCAGAAATAATCAAATGGAAAAAATACAGGCAGGCTAACTGTTCCTAAGAAGATGGCCCTGAGTCCATGGCATGGAACAGATGAATGTAAGCCAACATGTCATGCTGTCATTAAGAAAGAAAACACCATAAAGAACTATGTAAACAAGAACAGAGCTTGCAAAACACCGAAAGTAATCCTTATGGTCTGACCACCAGTGTTCAGGCCCCAGATGGGCAAATCTGTTCCTGTTTATTATGACAAAGAGTTGGATCAGTTGATAGGCTGTTGCAGAGCAAGCAATGAATGTGATGAAAGGTCTAAAAAATATGACCTACAAAAAAATTGAAAATATTTGATGGTTTATCACAAAGAAAAAAAATCTCAGGGTGGACATATGAGACTCTTCAAATACACTTGGAGCTCATGCAAAGAGGTCAGACTCTTCTACAAATCCAGTGGCAAAAGCTTTGCAGGAAAGGACTTGGTGGTCCTAGTGGACACCAAATTGAACATAACCCAGCAATGGACCCTTGAGTCAAAGGCTAAGAATACTCTGGGCTCCATTAGCCCATCAGGTGAAGGGAAGTGATCCTTCACTCCTGCTCAGAACTAGTGAAGCCACACCTGGAGTACTGTGTGCATTTCTAGTACCCTCAGTATGGGAGACACATGGACATGCTGAAGAGAATCCAGCAAATGTTATAAAGATGATTAGGGAACTGGACCATCTCTCCTATAAAGAAAGGGTGAAAGAGTTGGGACTATTTAACCTGGAGATGAGAAGGCTCAGGACAATCTTATTCATGTACATAAATACCTGAAGACAATACCTGTGCAAAGATGACAGCCCAGAGCCAGGACCAGAGGCAATAAACACAAATTTTCACAAAGGAGGCTCCCTCTGAACACCAGAGAACACTCTTTTTTACATAGAGTGAAAAAAAAAACCTGGTACAGGTTGCCTGTGGAGATTCTGGAGTTTCCATCATTGGAGATACTCAAAAACCACCTGGATATGGTCCTGGGAAACTGACTCTAGGTGACCCTGCTTGAGCAGGGGGTTGAACCAGACCTCCAAATGTTCCTTCTAACCTCAACCTTCTGCGACTGTGAGATGAACAAAAAGTAAAAGGCTCACACTGGAAAAACTGAGTTTAATGTGGGATATTCTTCTACTCATAGGGATGGTGAGAATGGAAACATTAAGTAGTGAGGCTCTGGAGCCTGCATTACTGGGGATCTGTGAGACCTGCCAAAGGATCAGTCTTTCTGTGAAGCAGAGGAATGAATCAGTGACTTAGCAGAAATTTAGGTGGAAACAAGAAGGAGAGAGATAGTAGGGTATCATTTTGCGTTCAAACAAAAACTACACAAGTTATTTCTGAGATAATTAATGTAGTACAAGTGGAGATCGTGTGGAATTCATTGTTTCACTCAGTTTTCAACTCTTTCTACAGGCAACAACAGAAGCAGGTGCTTCTAGAATAAAAGTCGTGATCTATGAGCAACATCTTAGTCAAGGTCAAATGAATCGTGTCTCATGTGTAGAAATACCTACATTTTTCTGCTGTAAAAGGACCACTAAAGGCTTGGACACAGACGCCTATACTGGTCAGTCAAGCCTACATCCTATCAGAATAAACCAACTACATAGAAGTGAAGGTATTTCTGTGTGTTTAAAGACACCTAAATTCCATTATATAAGCATAAGTTCTCTATTGACCTAATGGACCAATATTTTAAATTCTCCAAACCTCAATTCAATTAAACAAAAACTGGATATGCCCATAAATTAATGCTGCTCTTTGGCTGGCTGAGCACCAGCACAGGCAGAACATGACTCTGACCTTAAAGAGAGAAAAAGCAACAGCCATTACAACCTCTCTGGTACTCCAGCTCTGCTTGTAGAGTGGGATAAGTCAGAGCCACAGCCAGCAAAATTAGCTGTGGAGAAAGTTTTCATGAATAAGAAAAAACTGTATTCTAATGAAATTCTGATTTGCTATCTTATCTGTAACCAAAAATAAAAAAATCACCAGCTTCCATTACACCTATATTTAATTGAGAAAATCTAAGAGAAATACACATCATCCCCACAGAAATGAGAAATCATTTTTTTTCAATCAATGCCTGATGAAATTGAATAAAGTAGACAATGTTTGCTCAGCACAACTCAGGAGATGCTTGGGTTCTAGTGAAAGTGTAACTGTCAGCATTTGCTTAAGAGTTTGAATTTCCAGCTCAACACATTGTCACAAGAAAATTATTCCACACAGCAGCAAACTGATAAATTTCTGGTTACTTGTAGGAAATCCTGGTGTATTAAATGATGTGCAGTAGCTTTCAGATCAAAGTGACCAAATTTAACATTTTCTGTACATCATAGTTACCTCATCACAGATACCAGAATGCAGCAAAAATATTTTACTTTTAGGAAATCCAAATCTTTGGGGGAAATATATTTATGTTCCATAATGTAAGAGAGAGAGAGTGATAATAAGAGAAATATTAAAATCTTTCTGTTGTAAACTTGGACCTCCAAAGTAATTTCTTCATACCAGAAGAGTAAGTGTGGCAGATTAAAAGCATACAAATGAAGGGTAGATAGGACCTGCTGCACATGAAACATAGGTGTGCAAGGAAAATCAAAGCATGGAGCCACTCGTAAGTAAATGCGAAAGGAGAAGAGGTGAAAGAGATTACTATCCATTACACATTAGTCTGTCAAAGCCGCTAGATAAACAAAAGGCAACAGTGGATTCCATCTGATAAGATCATGACAATTTATGATTTATCCTTTCTTGCTTCAAAACACAGAAATTGCTTTTAAGAAGGTACTCCCACACCTATCCTCAGGAGGGTGCCAGTGACAGTGCTGGGGCTGCCCCCAGGCTCCCGGTCTGGGCGGCTGGGACAGGTCCTGGCGTCCAGACCCTACCCATCCACGCTGGGAACTCCTATGGCTCCTGGCACTCTGGAAGCCCTGGCCACTTCTGTACCCTGACAGCATCCATTAAAGATTTTACCTAAAACACCTGTCAGAGTTCATGGACCATCTGGACAACAGTCTTGGCCACATGGTTTAGTTTTAGGTAGACCTGTAAGAAGTAAGGAGTGGGACTCTATGGTCCTTATGGGTACCTTTCAACTCAAGATATTCTATGATTTTTTTGTTTTTCCTTTCACTGCAAAACCTATTTAATCCCTTAAGACTGTTTTCTGCACACACTTTGATTCACATGCTAGATTTTTAGGTATTAACAATACATCTCTCTGCTGCTTTATTAAAAACCAGGATACCCTGTGCAGACATTCAGCCTCCTACCTTACTGCAGCAATGCAGAGTTACAAATGTACACTATCAGCATTAAAAAAACCTGTTTGCTTTGGTCAGGAGAAGAGCAGTGAAAACAATTTTTGGGGAAATGCCCATTTGTTTAGAATAACAAAATCATAGAATGGTTAGGGTTGGAAGAGACAATAAAAATCAACTAATTCCAACACAGGGTCACCTAGCCTGGCCTTGAAAACTTCCAGGGATGAGGCACCCACAGCCTCTCTAGGCAACAAGCTCAAGAGCTGTGAACTGTGAAACTGGTGGTAGCAATAAACATGTTCCAAACAGGAGGTCACCAAGCCACACACTTGAATTAATTTTGCATTTCAACCAAAGCAAAATGCATTTTTGTACTTACGACCCCATAGGAGTTTGATTACAACATATCATTCAAAGTGTAAGGGAAATTTCCCATATTTATTGTTCTCTCTGTGTTTATGAAAGACAAATTAAAGAAATTAAATTTGCAATAAAAGTTTGTTAAGCACCTGGTTAAAAATAAATGCTATATATATTTACTTAATCAAATCTGTAATTATCTCATGCCTGTACAAACCTCTATAATTGACAAATATTATTTGTCAGTTTGTTAAAGACAGGTATTTTTATTTATTTCTATCAATGTCAACAAGCAAGATTACGGAGGAATGAGTCAATATACTGAAGGGAGTGGAAAGGCTCCCATCTTCCATGGTGTTGTTACTTTTTTGATTAGTTCCTATTGTCTTCACCATAAGATTTGTGCAAGTGCACGAAGCAGTCTTATACCTAATCCTTCCACTAGTAGTGCTCACTTCCTAGCAACAGCTTCTCCTTTGAATGTGATCTGTTCCAGCTGCCTGAGATGACCTGCTAGCAGAAAGTACTAAGTCATTATGTGATATTTCCCTCTGTTTTTTTTTCTCAGATCCAGGTTCATTCATTTCTTTGTGGAAATTGGCTTTTACCAAAACGCAGTGAAATGGTTAAATGAGTATATATGTTTATTCATGAGAACAGCAGGCAAAGTTCAACAGAAGCAGCTTTCCCCTTTGATCTGTGCAGAACAGATATATATATATATATATAAACCATTAGGAGATGTGACATTTTATCACCAACCTAGGTATCTTAAAATTCCTGTGATTAAAAGATCTCTTAGCCTATGCACTAGCTAGTTTGCAGAATTTTTCTCCTTTAGGACTTACATGGTGCAACTCTTTCCCTGTTTCATCTTAAGTATATAAATCTGCTCCAAATTCCTGCCAGCACCATAACAAGGAAACTGATGAAAATTGGAGTCCTCTGTTGGTATTTTTACTTTGTTGTGTTTTGTTGGTTTTGTTTTTTTTTTATTACCCCATATATCAAGTACTTTTGCAGCTTTGGTAAAAGACTCTATCATTAGAATTTGATACTGGGATTAATCAATTCTGATCTCTTTGTGCAGTATAAATTTTCAGAGCACCATGAGAAGAAATTTCTTCTTTTCCCAGTGCAACCATTCTTAAGTTAGATATAATTAGAAAGAGCCATTCTATCTCTCACTGAAGTAATTGCAAATATATCCAGCTGGTTTAAGTGGGAACTGTACCAGAACTTTAAAATTAAATTTTCTGTATTTTTCTTATAAGGATTGCATTTCTTTCAGGATGTTCAACAGAATACATTATGGCATTAGGAGACCTTTCGTCCATAACTTTCTATAAACTAGCATATTTGACATATATATTAAAAAACAATCTTCATGTGGAGTCTCTTACAGGCTGTGTTAGCATTCTGAACTTGGGAAGAATGCATTGGCCTAGTTTAGCAGTCTCAGGTTAAGGGTGTAATTTTTAACCAGTTCCACTGTGTATTTATTTTACAACCCATCCGGAAATGAAAAGCAAATAAAAACACTAAAATGCCTTTACCTTAATTATAAATAGAACATATATTGAGTGTGAGAGGGAACGGCCAGATGTAGTTAGTATTTTCATATTTCTGTGTGCATTAAAATACCTGTTTAACCTAATTTTCTTCGCTGCATCTAATTTTCAGTTTTACTTGAAATGACAACAAAGAAAATGAAATATGAAGGTAGAAGGTGATATTTTAAAAACAAAACATGGTCAGTTTCTGTTGCCTTGAATTATTCTGGCACAAATTGAAGAAAGCAGTTAATCAGGTTGCTTCAATGACCCAGGCTGACAAGAAAAATGAAGTTATTCCCAAGTTCTTAGCTGCTTACCACTGCTGCAGGATGGCTACCAAAGCTTGAAGGGAGTATGGTGGGACGGGGCAAGGGTGATGTGGATGCTACAGGAAGCCTAGCTGTTACAGCAAAGGAGGACAAGGGAAGTGATCAGTCTAAAAATGTTGAGAACTGCTGCCTCAGGAAGCTTGCTGCTCAGCATGCAGGTTCCTGTCTTCAGATACCTCATGGGAGTTTGCACAATTTTTCAGGACTTGCTGTGGGTAGGCAGATCACAGACCAGCCAGCCCCAGCAATCACAGGACTGCCCTAGCAGTGCTCTGCCTTGGCTGAAGCACCCTGCTGAGAAGCAGAAAATATTTGCTCAGGCACAGCATGATGCTAACACAGCCACCTTGCTTTTGGATCAGGGCCAGCTTACCCATGACAGACTGAGAGGCTGAGTAGAGCTAATGAAAAGCTCTCTGTACACACATAGACAGGATCAACTCCATCCAATTTCTGCAAATACTGACCTCCAGCTAATTTGGAGCTGTGAATTCCCTAAAGGGCAGAGCACTTAAGGAGCTCCCCAATTTTTCAGCATTTTGACTCCTACAATTCCTTGAGTATTAAAGCTTTTAAGCCTAAAATCCAGATTTCAAAAGTGAGTTTTAAGAACAATATCTAGACGCCTTTCAAAATTTCACTCTTTATATATTTACTCCCTTTGGAAGAGCCAGAAGGAGGGGATGAGGTGGAGAATTCAGGAGTGGTTAAGAACTGGAAGAAGTGTAGTAAGGTGTTTTTATGATTTGGTTATATTTATCACTATCCTACCCTGATTTCATTGGTAATAAATTAAACTAATTTCTACAAGTCGAGTCTATTTTGCCCATGACAGCAATTGGCGAGTGATCTCTCCCTGTGTGTTTATTTCAGCCCATAAACCTTTTGTCATATTTTCTCTCCCCTGTCCAGCTGAGGAGGGGAGTGATAAAGCGGCTTTGATAAGCATTGGGCATCCAGCCAGAGTCAACCATCATAACATCCAAGGGTGTTACTGCAAAAATACAGACCCCTAATGCTGTCCTTAGCTGTAATTCAGCAGTGTATGTTTTGTGGTGTCACGGGCAGGCTTTCCCCATGGACTGTCTCCTCCTCTTCTCAGTCCCTCCTGGGGGAGGTTATTAAGAACCTTGTCTGACACTTGATCGGCAGGAGCAGGGGAGTTCCATGATGCTCTTCCTTCAGTACCTCCCAAAAGAAAAAGGACACAGCCTAGATTGTCCCATCAAAAGAGCCAAGAAAAAACCACTCTGTGGAAATGAGCTTACCATAGTTTTTACAGGTTTTAACTGGAAATCTGCAGCCTCTGCAGTGACGAGTCACCATAAGACTAAGTTTTATTGAGCATCTGTAGTACTTGCTTCCTCCAGCGCATGTGTTTTCACTAGTTGTACTGCATTTTTATTTATTTGGCTTTAGATGGCCAGTCATTGCCTCATGCATTTCATTTCCATGCACAGACTCTCATAAATAGTCTCTTCCTTCAGCACAAGTCATGATGTACTTGGTCAACAAGAAATGAGACTAGTGTGGGGCCTAGTAATACATGTTACATAATCGTGTGCATCGTTAAATTATCTTGCACTGATATCAGATATTGCAAGAGTTCTGTAGTATAGCGTAATATGTAAGCTTTTCCTACACATTTACACTGGAAATCCTCTGTTTTGAGCAGTATCTCTTTATGTTTAATAGCACTCAAACTAACACAAACAAAAAACCCAGGAATCTTTCCCTAGCTTTCAAATATGACTTGCAGTATTTGGCTAGACATGGTGTCCTCAGAATGTTTTAATTTTTTGCATTGTTTTTCATAATCTTTTACTAAAGTATTAAGAGTATAGGAAGCACTTTAAGGAATATTAAATGCCATTGCCTTATCAAGGTATTGATTCTATGAAATAAAATTCTCACCCTCAAAATTACACTGGTTGATATGCTAAGAGTACAGAATATTGGGTCTCAGCTTCTCATGTGTGCTTATATGATTTATTTATAAAGCTAAAAAAGTTAAAATAAGCCAGTTCTCCCCAATAATCTATTTTTTGCGCAGTATTCCATCGTCATAATAATAGTAACAAAAACAACACTAAAAGTTAGCAGTTCTTAATCACATTGCAAGAGTCTTTTGATTTAAATCAATGGGATTATTCACAGATCAGTTGATTTCTTTAAAAGACAAAACTATTTATTTGCCAAGGAAATGAGAGAAAATGATGATGATTACCCAGCTTCAGGTAAGAAGAAATGGCACAAAAAAGCAGACTGATGATTGCCTATTTCTGTGTTAAGGCACAAATTCTCTCACAAGACAGTATGATATTTTTTGTTTAAATAAGTTTTCCAGTTGCTTTAAAAACGTATGGTTCTCCAGGAGGGATGCTCTTGAGCTGTGCCAATGAAAAGGCCTAATCTGAAGTTGCATGAAGTTAATAGGGAGGCTGTTTCTGAGAGCAGCACACTCTAGGGCACAGGGTCACAAATGAGTGGAAAAGACCTTCTTTCTCAAATGATTGAAACACGTTTATCTTTTACTGCAGGAAACAAAAGATTCTAGGTTATATCTACCTACATACACATGTATACATTTTATCATTTCATTATAATAAATGGAAACAACTCTCTGATGACATTTGTGATTTCTCAGTCATAGCTAGACAGTGTAACTAGCCATTTTCCCCATTTCCCTCCCACACATTTGTTAAAGGAAATAACACCCTTTGCTCAAGAAGCAAGGAAACAAGGCACTGTTTACCAAAACTCATTTTGAAGTATTAGTGACTTGTGAAGAGATGGAAAAATTAAATCTTTTTCTCTCCTGTTTTGGTTGATGGCACCTCAGTCAATCTAAAACACCTTTGTATTTCACACTCAATAACCCAACTGAAGTGTGTTAAATGACCACTGATTACCAAGGCATGTCAATCACTTTGAAGTCCCCAGAGTGAAAATCCTGACTTGGTGAAATAAATGGATAAACACCCAACTTCACTATGTGGAGAACTCCATTGCAGCTATTTTTAATGCTCTGAAATTATGTGCTATATGAACACTGATGATCATATATAAAATACAGTCTCTGCTTATTGTAAAGTTTCACAACATCTTAATGCATATATTTAACAAAAGCAGTTAACAATTAAGTCAAGAAAAAAAAATAAATCTTTGATTATTCTGTGAAAGCTTTCCAGAGATCACCTTCCATATGCCCAGACCTGTCTTGCTTATTTCAAATCACCAACTGCCTAAATTCTGCACAGCTCAGCCAAATCTCAGAATTTCACACCTGTAAATCACCAAAGTCAGGAAAATTGTCTAGGATGCACAGAATGGAAAATGACAACAACATTGCCGCCTCACAATACCATCAGGATATTCTTGTTACAGAACTTAAAATTCCTGATTTTGTATTAAAATGAGATCACACAAGAAGGGAAAAATTTCAGAGATGCAAGACTGTTCCAAATGTTTTAGAAACAGAATAAATCTTCCAGCAATTACTCTTAACACTGAAGTTAATTAGTAAAACAACATCTAAAATAATTCTTCTGGAGTCAGAATTGAAATTTGGCAACACGAGGAATTCTGGACATACCTTTCCACTGGATATTCTTTATCAAACCTAACTGGCATACTGCTAACCAAAACTGTTGCTCATTGCAACACCAAAGTGATTTCCCCTTCTTTGTCTTCATTTTGAACTCTGTACACCTACCCAGGTAATATCAGACCATATTTTTATTAGTTAGAGTAGCAAATGCTGTATGTTATACATTCTCACACTGCTGCATTCTCATTAAACAACCAATTCCATGAAGAGCCTATCTTTGGCAAACTGCATCAGCTTTATACATTTATTGAGTAGCCAAGCTGAATTCTTAACACAAAAATAATGGTTTTCCTTTGCTTATTCCCACATCAAGCTTGTAATAAAATGTATTCTTTTTTAAAAGAGGTTAATAATGTAGTTTTGTACTGGCACAGTGATAACACTACAATTACAGCACTAAATTTGCTGTGCTGGTCTAATCTATGGCCCTTCTACTCTCTTGCCTTCTGTCTGCTGTTGACCAAAATAAGATAGCCCAGGCTGAATCATCAGGGTGGCTGATGTATTTTTTGAGTCAGGAGGCATATTTGGTTTAATGGGGGGCATTGGAGGTGGGTTTGGAGGTTTATTTGGTTTTGCTATTTGGTTTAGCTTTTTTGTTTGGTTGGTTTTGCTGCGGGTTTTTTTCTGAGGGCTATCTTAAGAAAGCCTAAAAACCTTGTGCTTGAGGTGAGGAGGAAGACATTTGGATTTAAAAATGACCCAGCTAGAAAGCTAAATACCCCACATGGGATGCGAATGACGAAATCAAACTGGGAGCTCAGAGATAGCAAAAGCAGATCTTCTCTCCCATTTAAGCAGCTTTGCTATGAGAGGTTCTCAGCTTTGTTTCAAGGCAGCTAATTTTTGTTTTTCTGTAATCTGTTTCTGATTTAGCCACTAATTCCTTTCCCTTTCTTATAAAAACAGATGGAGAACTCTTTGACAGGATTACTATCATTAGTCTTCGTTCAACAGTGGGAATAAAGAGTTTTTACTCTGGCCTGTAGCATTTTGGGTTTCCTTATGCCTCCAGGGAATCTAGTTTCATCTCTTTGGTTACTAAATTTTCCAAGTCATCTGAGGCCAATTTCCAAATATCTTCTCTCTCATTATACTGGTAATAAACAACAATCTGTTGTCTGTATCATCTGGCAAAAACATCTTTATTCTGGAAAGGGAGCTTGCTTTTCTAACACTGTTCAGACATCATACTTGTCTCTAGCCAGCTTTGGTTCTTTTTTTGCTTCTTACATATCATACACAACAAATGGTACCACTTAAATCTAACAAAATAAGACTAAAAACTAAATAAGAGTCTAAGTCTACTGTAATCTCCTGACATTTGATCTTAACATGATTTTTTTCTCTTCTTTTTTTCTTTTCCTTAGTAAATTCTGGCCTTTGTCATAAACTTTGGCTTTGTGAAACATCATGTTCTCATTTTCAGTAGTATAAATTTAAAATAATTCCCACTGCAGTAACCCAGCTTATTCCAAATGTGCAGCAATATAATAAAGCAGTACTTGATCTACAGCTGCTTCCAGAAATTGACAGTTTACCAGTATCAAACTTCATACTTTTTCATTTCTTCATGGCAAAGCCAAAATGAACAGCTTTTTTCAATTTGATTTTCCTTAATCTTTCTAAATTTTAAGTGCTCCAATAAATACGTGTATATTTGAGAACTCTTGACTTTTTACAGGTTTCTACTACTTTTTTCTTATTTCAACAACAGAATATAGAAAATCCTTTAATTTGATGGATCAGAAACTAAACACACAAGATCTACTGCATCTCTAGCCAGAAATTCTGATTTGATTTAATCTAAAAAAGTCTCATCTGTCTCCAAAAGAATATAAGCTTCTAAAAGAAGGGTGCACATGTGTACTAGAAGAAAAAACAAACAAAGAAAGTGAGGAAATCATCAAAATTCTCAAAAGCGTCTACTTCCAGCAACAAAGACTTGCATTTTTAAGAGAAAAAAAACCTCATGGGATGAAAATTAGGGCCATTCAAATACTTCATATTCAGCAACCACCATCACACCCACATTTTAGTTCTCATAATTCATTTTTTTAACCTTACGAAACACAACTAAGACACAACATTACCCACAGTGTTGTGTGCCTTTAGTGGATTCGGGCTGCTGCAAAGCTATACCTTTTTTTATGATGGATCAGATTATGTTGTGATATTACATTATTACAGTAAACTACTCTGAATGTGTGCTTCAGGTTTAAATTCTTTGTAGACTGTCATTAGTGAATTGTTCATAACAAGGTATATGAAAGCAAATAGCAGAAATTAGGTTCATCCTTCCTTTTGGGTTGGAAAGAGTGCCTGATTCACTTACAAAAAGAAGACAAAATCAATAAAATGGATTACTACAGTATATATATATATATAATAATAACTATTTTTGTATATCAAATTTTATAATCTGCAATGTAATTTGGAGTCAGTAACATTCATTTTCAGGAGGTATGAGTTTTTGTTTTGTTCTGTTTTGCATTGAAGAGGATTAGGTACTACAAAGGAAAAACATATATTGTCTTTAAAAGAAATTGGAGTAAAACATTATTATGTACAATTGAAGCTTCATCCTCACTTAGCTAGAAGTCTGTTCCCTTCCATCTTGAGTTATTCAACCCTATATTTAATTTGTTTTCCTAATCTTGCAGTGTAATTCCCGCTTTTCTGGAATCCATGCAATATCAAGTGTAAACAGACACACTACTAAAACGCAGTCTCTGACGCACATGCACAACCACATAACAAATCTAAACTTGGCTTGATCATCTTTTCTTGCCATGTCTTTGTGTATGTTCCTAAAGCAGCCTCAGTTATTACTGACATCATGTGGAGCAATTATGGACATTGAATCAAAACAAAAGGCAGCAGATTGCAATAATTTTAGATGGTAATGAATCTAACATTAGATTATCGGAACCATAATGAGAACCAAGGTGGTTTGAAATGGCATACTAGAGTAAGAATTTAATTTTGTATTTCTTTTGTAGAGATTAATAATTTAAACTTCCTGAAAGTGTTATAATCTCTAAATGACGTGGTGTAATGGCCCTTGCCTCAAAAGTAACATATCAGATAGGACATACATGCTTAAGTTATATTGCATGAATTCTTCAAAGATGTGTACACAGGTAAAAAACGGATAGCTAAAACACATATATGCATAAATCTGCCAAAATTTAAAAGAGGAGGCAAGCACATGAATTAGTGCTTCCTTTAGCTATTTTGTATATCAGAACTTGTAAGAACAACATTATCTTTTACCCTTTTTTTATTGTTTGAATATATTCCAGATTTCTAAACACAGTCTAAGCATGGTCCCTGCTGATTTGGAAAAACTGCAGCAAAAATAAATATGTCAAGGGTCATACAAAAAATACATGTCAAACAAAGTCTTGGCTCTGAAATGTAATAACTCAGATTGCCTGAGAGCTCCCAGATTATCAAAGCAACCACTCAAAACTGTTTTTCCATGAAGTTAAACAATTTAAAGACTCCTTCCAGATTTAGTATTAAGACTCTTCCATTTGTCCAGAAAAGACCCCCTCCTTACCTGTTTTCTTACAACAACATTAGAGAACATTTGTTGTCTGAACTACAACTTTTTGAAGCTAAAATCCTGCTCTCAATGCAACTATGAGCATATGAATTTTGTCAGGTTTTGCCTTTCTTCAGTTGTTAACTTCCTATTCTTTTTCATTAACTGTGAGTTGTCTAAGAGTCAAATTATATGCTTTCTGATATTCTATCTACAGCATCTTGTGGGTGCTATAAATAATAAACAGCACCTTGTGCACTTCTTGCTTCAAGATCCAACCCTTCAAACAGTTATGATTCTGTCTCCAGTCACAACTTCTAGGACAGTTAAACAACAAAAAATGAGGAAGGGATAGTGATACATGTCACTTTGTTGCTATTTTTAAATCTCAGGATAAAAGATTAAAGGCCATAGCCAAATAAAAACTTATTTTTTTCCATGATACTGTACCTTTTGTACCAGTTGGAGACTATGATACATTCCATCTGTTTCCATACATATACCAAAAAAAGAAGTCAATACTGGGAAAGTCTTATTGATAGCGCCAATTATATAGTACATTGGCTCACTAACAAGAAGCATGAATCCAACTGGGATAAATCCTTCTCTCATTTATACTGATCTCTACAAAAATGAGCCCATTGAGTCAATGCAGTCAGAAAGATTTACAGCACTGTGATTGAAAGCAGAAGTCTTTGCTGTCTTGGATGAGTGAAAGAGGATCTGGCAGGAGAAAAGAAACAATCATGAAGTAAACTCCAACTCTCTTCTTACTAAAGAAGTGTCTTTGACTTCAACGGAAATGGGATCAAGCCACTGTTCAAGCTTGATCAAACTGCTCTTTTTTTAATCTAGCAATTATTGTCATGTTGTCTGGGAAAAAAAAGGCTATTAAAAGATTATGAATGTTCAAAGGGCACTCATAAAATACAATCTCTGCAGTCATAGGAAGGAACTATTAAATTTCTTTAAACTAAGTCTCTTTAAAAAATAACTAATGAAGAAAAAGATCAGCTAAAAGAACAAAAAAATTAGTTTCTGTTGGATGCTAATATTCTCAATGTTTTTCCTCTTGACTGAACTCTGTAGGTAAATTTTTACTGAGAAGATATAATAACGCAAAAATGAGAAATTTTATCATTACTGTTAGCCAACCATGTCCAATTTCATACTAGTTGTCATCCAGCAGTGTGTGCCCCTTAAATTAAAGAAATGAAGTTAATTTGGCACAGCCTGTAGTATGTCTTTTTCTTACAGGACAATGCTGAGAAGCCATCTATTCCATTAGTCAAGAGATTTAAAAATCCAAAGACTAAGGCATTTGTAGTTCAAATTGAATAGCCAAATTAAGGAGTTAAACTGCATGACAACATGGAGAATGCCTTTCAGCAGCCTGCCATTTCTAGAGCAGACTGCATGATGGGAAAGATACTAAAACGTACATTCCGGTTTTATTGTAACACCCCCTAGTTGTTTTGTTCTTACTGATTTACAGAACTGAACCAGGAGGGTGTTTTTCATCAACATACATTTCCCCTCCATGCTACAAAATATTCAGCTTGAGAAGTGATCTACACAAAATCATTATCTGTGTTATCTCAATTATTATTGCTGATTATCCAGAGAGAACCAAGAGCCAGCTCCAAAAAAAGGGATTTAGACACCTAAAATAGCACTGCAGCAGCCTTTCTTAGCACAAGTCCTAAACTCCACAGGGTCTCACACAGTGGTCAGGGACACATAAGTTCCCTGGGCATCTCCCTGCTGACTCTAAACTGTACTGTAGGTACCCGTACCCATGCCACAGCGGTACCCCAGCAAGGTCTGCAGCAGCCAGCCTCCTGCCTTGTTTCTCTTTTCAGATCAGGCCTGGGATTTTAGTCCCCTTCAGCAGCTCAGAGCAGGTCTGGGCTGGCAGACCCTACTCTGCTATTTCCTGGCATGTGCCACCAGCCCACTCCCATGAGATACTCGAGGGAACTTGCTCTGACTGCTGTCATTGCTCCCATGTGAGCCTACAGTTGAGGAAACCTGCCATGAGCAGGGGACACAGAACACAACAGAGGGAGTTCTAGATCATTGTATGGTTTAGGCAGTGATAATCTCTGAATTCACGAGTGAGACAGTTATCATGACCCTAGCAGAGGAAAATAAAACAAACCGAATAAGTGATACCTGTTCCTAGCTGACAGATATGCTAATTCTTCATATGATTCAGTCTGTAATGACTCTTGAGCATGTCATGATTTTTCTCCCTTTGAGTCCCACCTAATTTTAGTATTAATTTCCTCAGAGCTAATCAGGACAATTCATCAAACTGGACTGTTAACAAGGAAAATTAAAAAACCTTGGGTAACAGTGCTTTTATGCTACAATTAGCAAATGTATTTCAGATTTTTCCTCTAAAAGAAAACTGATGTTACAAAAGAAAACAATAAGGATTCGTTATGACCTCTGCTACTCATACCAAGCCTAGATGGCTTTGTAATGGTATTATTGCAAAAAAGTATTTTTTTAAATGTCACTATTATTAGGATTTGCTGTGGAAGTGAAATATGTTGCAAATAAATGTCTCATTCTATTTGCTCTTTACAGAAAATGAAACATGCCAGGAGGACAATTTCCAACCATTCTGCAATATTTGATTCTGTCATTAATAAGAAAGATCAACTAGGAATTTAAGCTTATCATTTGCTACTCATAACGAAAATTGTATTATCTTCTCTGCAGGAAATAATTTAAACATGTTTTGATCTGCCCTGTTGATGAAAGAGTCAATACACCTCCTTTCTGTACCAAATATATCTTAAGAGAGGAAATAATATTATGTGTGGTCAAATCCTTGAGTTTTGATGGCATTTGTGGCAATTCATCTCTTTTCAGAGAACTGTTTAAGCACATGCCAAGCTTTAAGAATTCACTTAACTGGTCTTCTAATGCATAGCAGTACTTGACTAAAATCAATAATAGATTGAAGGAAAGCCAACTGAAGTGAGTTTATGAATGTTCTACTCTTAGAAAACATGAGTTACAGATCCAGCATGTTTAAAAAAACTTTTAGAAAGCTCAGTAACTTATTACAGAATCATAGAATCATCAAGGTTGGAATAGACCTCGAAGATCATGAAGTCCATTGGTTGAATCATGAAACAAATGTCTTACATGGGTACTCTAATTTTAACAGAATAGTAATGTTATTATATCAAAACATAGATTTATAATGGAATAAATCCTTTTCTTAAAACACTAAGCTGTTGACAACCAGAAAAAAAAATCAGCAAAAGATGTTGATGAGTCTCAGAATCTTGCACTAGAACTGTGCTACTGTGAAACATTAAGGCTTTGTAAACTTACAACTTGGTGAAGACAAAGCTGAGGGAGATTTCTCTAGAAAAAATCAAAACACAAAAAACCAAAACAACATAAAAAAACGCCAGCTAATGGCCACCAAAAGTAGATGAAAAAGAAATAAGTAAAAAGGACACTTCAATAGTCATGAATAGCACAAGTCCCTGCTAACTACTCCTTCAAATGCATGGAGGACCATCCTAGTCACAAGGTGTTATTTTATGATACTGTCATGGGTCTTATTATTTCACAGTGGAGCATTTCTGTTTTCAGCATTGAAATGAATGAATTTGGGTGTTACATACAAATAACAATTTATACATCTAATAAGCACGGTGCACAGCAAGGCATGAAATGTAGGTATTAAATTCACTGACTGGCACATTTGCATTAATAACATTTGAGGTGCTCTGTGGTATCGCTCTTGACTTCCTACTGCTGCTCCAAAAGAGCACAGGTCTCCCACACTTCCCTCCAGCCCTATAAGACCTTCTCTTGTGCTGTAGGGCATCTCAGTCAGACCAAATGAATTCAGTGTAGACAACTAAAAAAACCTGGGTTCCCAGTTTCCTGTACATTGCCTGGGGAGATGCGTGTGCCTCAGGAAGGTAACTGAAAATCCCATATGTTCAGCAGGCGGTCAGGCTGCTAGAACAGGGAGAAATCTGAGATTGTAAATTTTCTCTTTTTGCAGATACTCCAGCAAGGTGTTTTCAGGATTCAAAACTATCTCCCCACAGGATTTTTTTAAAGGTCAGGGTTCATTTGAACTTACTTGCTGCACCTTTTACATTGACCTTGGAGCCTGCACAGAAAAGAATGAAAGGTTTATACAGCTCATAACACAGTGATTATGATTGAATCATTTAATTGTTTAAGCAAAGTTGTAGATTCACATGAGATTCA
This sequence comes from Empidonax traillii, assembly GCF_003031625.1. Classification (NCBI taxonomy): domain Eukaryota; kingdom Metazoa; phylum Chordata; class Aves; order Passeriformes; family Tyrannidae; genus Empidonax; species Empidonax traillii. The sequence continues at coordinate 1,237,234 of NW_020955214.1, forward strand.
TCTATTATAGTGTTTTAATTTGAATCAGGATCGTATTACAGACGCAAAGCCTGGCAGAGCAGTCTTAGAGAGCATACTGTTCTCCAGGAGTTTCCCTTCTGAACTCCATGTTCCAAAGGGCAGCCAGCGCACAGGACCAGACTAGAGCCTGTCCACAGTCAAACCCACAGAAATACAAATAATGTCAGCACTGAGTACTCAACAATTACTGTTTTGCCCCCCAAGTCTGTTCCTAGTGCTCAGTGCTTGTTAGTGTAGATACAGTCATCTCTCATGGCTGTGTCTGTTTCCAATCCAATGTTTATATAAAGTAAAACTAATGACTAATTTTAGGAGCTAATGTCATGTATGCTAATCTATGTGACGTGCCCTTTCTGACATGCAGTTTAGGGCTCTTGAGCTATGCCAGCTTAAATTTGTGCCAACCTGCTAGCGTATGTATCTAAAGCTAAACTTGGAAACCAGCTATGAAATTGTCACGACCCCAATTCTTCCTTGCCTAGAAACTCAAGTGGTCATCTTGTTCAAATACTAAATGAATGCAGCAGACTCCTAAGTGACTGAATGTCACTGTACCCAGTTTTGAATGTCCAGTGATCTGCAGCAATGGTTAGGCCCTGCATCATTTTAGCTTCTCCAATAATCACGCTGCCTGTTGGCCTTTAACAGATGCTGCTTATCTCTCACAAATATATAAATGCTTCAGAAAACAATCCATTTTTGTGATCACAAATTTCTATTTGTTTTACAGCATAAGACTACAGGTAGGATTTTCAAAACCATATAAAGTGTTTTGGAGTACAAGTCCCATTAAGTATCAGTTTGGTCTTTGTTCTTAACAGCTTCTGAAAATGCTGTTGTATGTAAGGTTTGGTCCCTACCTCAAGTATCAGTCTGTCACACCATGTTCTATGGATGGAAATAATACACAGAGTTGGTATTACATCCTCAAAGCCAGCTAGCTCTGCAATTCCGGAATTACAGGGAATACCATTATGAAACTGGTATTCAATATTTCAGCCCTTTGGCAAGGCATTAAATTGAGACACAGCACAGTACTTTTCCCAATCACACACAGCTTTATTTTTCAGTAATCATAATCTCAGTTTTTAAAAACTTATTTATAGAACAGATGTTATATCATCAGTCTCATATCGTTTTTTGCATGTCTATGAAGTCAGTCTCACCATGCATTTCTCTAAGGCAGAGTGGATATAAAATGCTCATGGCATTTTTGTGCACTTTTCAGTACCTTTGATGAGTTTGCTTCACAGGTCATTAAGGATCTGCCACTTAATTTTGCCCAGTTTCCTGCTGCTGGAGACAATCACATCACATAGTTCATTTTCCTAAAGTACGAATTGCCGTTTTTGAAGCAGCTAGTTTTTTTGAGCACACGCTGCATGTCAGTTGCACCTGCTGCAGCCCTACAGGAGACCCAGGCAAGATCAGATCTGATAAGGCTTCTTGCCACCATCATACCAGCAGCCAGGTATGTCCAGATGGTAGGCAACTTTCCAAATCACTCAGGTGAGTTTCTTTATCCTCTCACACTTCTATTTGTGGAAGGAGCAGTGAATTCATAGGTCTACCACACCAGCATATGGTGTAAAAAATATAAAACTCTTCACTAAGGAAAGTAAGGACATTTTCAAGGAGGTGAGATGATGTCTTTGTTGAAATTTTCTTCACACATAGGGTGCTAAGAAGCTCTGAATAAAAAGGCATGGTTTGAGAAAGATATGTCAGAAGAACTGGAAAAAAATGGGTGTAATCACTACCTAGCAATAGATAGTAGCCTAGGAAGGTACTGAATAAGGGGGCCTGTAAGCTCTTAAGATACCAATGTCCAATTGAGCTCAAGAAGATGTTGCATTATTTTTTTTTTTCTGTTTTGCTAGCAGCTCAATCAACTAAAAAGCATCGTGTTTGACCATGTGAATTTTGGGCGAGTAGAACATTTACTCGGTCCCAACCAGTTCATTCATTATGAGATGATTGAAATAATACTATTTCACACCTTGGTAGGCATCAGAGAAAGTAAATAGGAAATACATCTGTTGGATAGGATGATGTTCTGTCGGTTGAGAAGCAGGGTAAGGGAAGAAATGGCGAACAAAGAATGATCAGTTTTTCAAAGGAGGGCCATTAAGATATGATGTTTAAAGGAACTGTGTTTATTTTTTCCTTGGTAATTAAAAAAAAAAAAAATCAGAAAACCCAGAGGGATATTGAGATGGCAAAACTTAATGGTAACAACTATAAAGTAAGCAGCCAGAAAGGCTGGAGGGGATCTGTAATAGAGACATTAAAGCTACTGGGCTTGTAAGTTTAATGATCCTCTCTCATAATGAAGGAGGAAGGCGACATTCAATGCAAGAAGAATTAAAAGCAAGAGAGGCAATATTCTTTTTATTTAACACTGAAAAAAAGCCTTGTTCAACTATTGGAAAGATTCATCCAAGCAAAGGATTTACGAAGAGCTAGAAATCATTAGGCCTTTATATGGATAATAAAACATCCTAAGTTAACCCATAAAAGATAGCCTTCACACCTCACACTAGACAGAAAGTCAGAAAAAAATTCCCCACGAAATATGTTAGTGTGCATTCCACCTTTTAACTGCCTCCAGTTACATTCTGCCAGTCTCTGAGACAAGATCCTGGATTAAATCAGCCAGGCATATGGTACAAGTGATTCAGAAATACACATCTTGCTTTTCTTCAGAGCGTTATATTTCCCTGAAAAATGGCTAATGCAAGCTGAAAATACAGATGCCTGGTAATCTTTATGTTTCAATAATTCAGACATCTTCAGGCATCTTCTTGATAGTTAGAGGAGAGATTTAAGGCAACTTTGGCATGAAACTCATTGGAAGGGGAGGAATCCCAGGAACCTTGGAGTGCTTCAGAACTGTCAGAAATCTAGACATCACAACCACCAAAGATTTATGTCATAGCTGCATAATTCAAAGGGGCCCAAAGATCGTGCATCCAACCTTACACTAGGCACCCCATAACATTGTGCAGATCAGACAACAGACTTACTGCCTCTGGCTCTTGGGTCTTTCTAAAATCTACAATGCCACAGGAATAGAGAAACAGAGGTGAAGTCATCATCTTTGCCCTCAATTTTTTTGTCCTCTTTTCTCCTCATTATCACCTTTTAAGTCATCTTTCCCACCCCAGACAGACATTTTAAGCTAAGCTCAGAAGTAGTGATAAAGCCACCACAGACTCAGTCACGGGACTCACTGAGCATCTTCAGAGAACTAAGGCATTTCAGTGAATACACTACAAATACATAACATATACATCCCTACGATGTTTTTCTGTTGCCTTTTTTTGAGTTAAGAATTTTGATGAATGTTCACTCGCGTTTTTCTCATAAACGTGACTTAAGCAGATGACAAAGGCCACAATCTATTTTATTAATTACACCTGTAAAGAACTGTTTAATGTCATAAGCTAAAACCATCTAAGCATTTCAGATGCATTACCCTTCACATCCTGAGAAAGTTAAAAAAACACTGTGACTAAAAGCTGTTCTGTCTGCATCATAAGCAATGTGACAAGCCTCTTTTACTACTAAAGGTGACAAACATTTCCCATTAACAGATCTCATTTTCCATTGCTCATAAATTTGTCATATTTGAACCATTCAGGCTGAAATTTTCCATTTCCAGTGTCTCCCTCAGGCTGTCATGACATTAGAGAATTTGCACCAAAATGGTTTGGGCCATTTAAAAAAAAAAACAAACAAACATAAAGTCCTCATGATTAGAGCAAATCAATCCTAATCTAGTAGGAAATAACAACCCTTACATTGGTCACTTCTAGTACTTCTGTGCATAAGAACAGGAATTTGAAATTTCACGTCTGTATCAGGCATGGGGTTATGCCATTCTGTCAACTCATCCAGATTAACAGATGCAGAAACCCTTTAAAAATGTGTTTATCAGACAGCTGGTAGCACATTTCCTGTGTTGCTATAGTTCAGGGCTGAACAGACACAATTCCAGATCTTGAAAAAAAAAAAAAAAAGGTAAAAAGGTAAAATGCAAATAGGATCTGTTTTATCAGAATACAGATAAGATAAAACATACCTTTTCCCATGGATGTATTTTTAGGCATAAATCTCACTTTCTGGGAGCAAAGCTATTATGCATTTGCTCAACAGCAAGTTGAGCATACAAATATGATACAAATATTATTTTTATTTTTGGTACTTAACAATTCAAAGCTTTCAAATTTCTACCATATCATGCATAAAGAACTCCAGACTTGAGTAATTTATTGACAACCCTTATAGGCAAAAATACGCAAGACTTACTAGCAGTATAAAGTTAAAAAATTTAGAGCTGTTAAGAATATCACTGAATATGCAGTAAGGACCTATGCTACTTCCATGATTTTGACTCCAATTTTCAAAGAAGTTCAGTTAATAGACTTTATTTACAGCAAAGATACAGCTGAAAATACCTAATCAATGAGAATCTTTCATAATTTTGACAACTTCCCTCTATTTCTGGAGATGATTTTCCCTATGCTACAGATAGACAGTGTACCTCTTAGTACTAAATTCTCACTTCTGAATCATAGAAATTATAAAAAATATCAGCCTTATATTGATTGGAAAAGTGGCAGTTATGTAGTGAGATGATACACACTTTTTCCAACTGATCTATCAAAGCTGCTAGCAAGTCAGAAGTCTGGAAGCAGTAATCATGCAGCGCCTCTTCTTCCAACTAGACCACAACCTAATCACCCATTTCTGTAATGCATAATCTGCACATTACTTCTGAGATTCTTCTCCATATTTCTCTACTGTATTGAGGTTCAACAAACACACACACAAAACAAAAAAAGTGAAGCTGCAAAAATTCCTCCCAATTGTAAGTCAAGATAGCATATTCACTGAAAAGTTAACTGTACTACATGTAAACTATGTCGGAGCAGTTATGCAGGAGCCAGTAGGAATAATGATTTATGCGTGCAATGCTATTAAGCACCACAGTTTATCTTCAATATAAACCATGAACGAAAGATGGACAAATAAAGAAGATCTCACCAGAATATTTTTTTTTTTTTTAAAAAATTAAAAGAAAATGGAAAATCTCGAATTGGTATAAATGCAGCAAAGGTGAACTTTTCTATGTGAGAAACCAAAGTGGCCTGTAATAATTCACAGGGCACAGCTGTATTTAACAAGCTATATGTAGACAAAACTGGCATGTTATTATCTTGCTGGAGGAATATTCATTTTCCCTTTTAAAATCCATAAAAGTTCACAGAAGTGTCAGATTTGGAACCAAGTCAGGTATAAGAATGGTTATAGTATAAATATACCACAAAGAAAGCAGCTATAACCTACTATACCCTACACTGCAGGACATGTTTTACTTTGCAATAATTCTAAGGTATCACACTATGTAAAAACTGTCCAAACTACTCTACATTTCCCAAAGAATGTGTCCGTGAACTGCTCAGTGTGTATAGAGCATGCCCTATAAATAATACTGACGCTCTTACGGAACCATTTTCATGAAGCTGATTCTTAACATCATGTAGCTGATCCTTGTACCTTTTTTACTAAGGTCTCCAAAGTAACATAAATATTCATGAGTGCAACACTCGCAGATATGAAGCCATTTACTCAAATTGTAATAAAGCCTTTGAAGCACTTTAAAAGTCAAGAGCACGGCCATCTTCTGGAGGGTGCCCTTTGCATTAGGGATGTCAGGAGTTGCGGGCAGAGAGCACTTATGAAAGTAAGTTCTACAGAGGTAGAGAAATATGGCCAGAGACAAAGAGAGACAGCAAGAACTCAAAGTTCATGCATATTGCTATTTAATTAAGAATCAAAAAAAAAAAAATACTGAAAATGATCTGTAGAAAAACCCTACCAAAAAAGTTAATTTAGCTTTGTTATAAAGGCGGTGTGGAGGGGATGTCATGATGACACCTTTTCTTCTGAAGGCAAAGATGACAGGGGGCAATGCAAGGCATGAAGAGAGGTATTTACCTGTGTCACCATAGGAACCGTTCTGCAGAAGCATGTAGGAGCAAAAGAGCTTGAGTGATGGAAGTATTTAGTGAAGGGGAAGAAAACCAACCAAAGAGTACCAAAAAAACTGTAATGTAAAATCAGCTACAATGTACTATGACTGAAAGACAGCTGAATCTGGGTGGTTCCTGAGTAAATCAAGATTAGAATGGAAGCCTGGTTCAGTTCAATGCAAAGACACTGCAGATGCAGAGTAAAATATGCAGTAATCACAGAAGGGAATTTTAAAGCAATCCAGAGAATTATACAGTGAGGAAAAAATATGTATCTTCCACACATAGCAGTGGAAACAAGCTATGTTTCCTTGGAAACATCAAAACAAAAGTTATATGACTTTCAGTCATCAGCATTTTCTGAGACAAAAGTAGGAACTATAGTCAAGGTTTGATCTTAGTATTACGTACTTTTTAGGTAAACCAGAGTTATTGCTCTGAAATGAGCAGAGTAATTCCAGTATAAAATTAACTTGTTCTTCAGATTATAAATATGCAATTAGTTTTATTTGCAAAGATTTATTTACATTATTTTTTGGTTTTGAAAACGGGTCTGTTCTGAGCCTTAAATTTTGTAGATAATTGTCACACAAATCCAAACTGGGATTTTCAGCACATATATACAGCACATCAAATCAAATATTTTTGGTTCTGAGTCCCTTTGAATGTTATAGACTTAAAATGTCAGGGCTAAGCTAATGTTTCAGCTAATTCCTACTGAAGCCTATATATGTAATACAGCTTTTGAAAAGCACAGCAGTAGCAGCCACAAAAACAACATAATCAGTCACACACTTAAAGTAAAGGATCTAGAAAGGCAAACTCATGTCGTAGAACATCAGCTTCCATACACGTCATCTCAAACCTCTGAGCTCTCAACAGGCTTACTGGGTTGTGATATAAAAACATATGATTAAAAAGAAGAGGAAAAAGATTGTGACCATTCCCACTGGTCTAATATGTCATCTGGCAGCTTTTTACATTAATTAAATCCTCCTGTGCCTAGAGCACGGCCATTCATATCGCATATCTCTTAAGAAACCACCAGGACCTACATTAGGAGTACCTTCAACATTCTCTGCACAACAATAAACACACACAAGCTAACAACAAACAGGAAGATAATTACTCCAACCTTGAGTGGAGTAAAGTATTGGAAAATTCTTCCGAGCAGGCAAAGTAGCAGCAAAATAAAACCTAGAAACAATTTAAAATGGCATTTGATCATTTTATGAAAAAGTTAGCTGCAATCACTGAAAATTGGATCCTTTAGGGTCCTAAAAATATGCAGTTACTGGGATTATAATGAAAAACATACAACACGATGAAAATTACATTTAGTAAAGTCAGAAGAACTGAAAAAACAAAAAGATTTGTTACTGAGGATGAAATGGAAAATGAAAATATTTAGAACATTAAAAAAGGAGTAAATTACAGATTTATATAATAAGGTTACATAAAAGTACTAAAGTAGTTGAATATAGCTAAAACAATAAAGAAAATAACTGAACATAGTGCTACAATCTTTTAGATAGGTTACTTACTCACCTAATAGCTGTGAGCAATTAATTTACTTTTTTCCAAATGGGACTGATGCCTATTTCACTAGACAGAGCTGATCTGAAATGTAGATAATGTTTCTAATGTGTCCCATCAGTCTCTAATTTCCTACAGAATGACTCTAAACCAAAACTCTACATTTGACAAGGAAGTATTATTAGTTATGACTGTTTAAAAAAGCTGGTTCTTCTCTGGAAAAGAGAAGTATAGTGACATTACTAAAACATTAAATATAATTTAAATCATAAAGATTTCCATGGAAAGGGTGCTGAGTGTTTTACCTCCTAGAAAGGAGGGAAAACACTACATCAACTGATATTATTAAAAGCAAAGAAGTACTCTGAAATATGAAGGGATGAGGAGGAAAACTGAGATTTTTTAAATGTTTGCCAGGCTGTATAGCTCCTGACATGAGTGCATGAGGAAGTCATAACTACTTTAATCAAAACAGATTCAAATGCAGGTGCATTTGTGATAAAATTAAATCCAAATAGGTGCCTTCAGCAGAGCAGCAACACCCTCATGGGCATCCCCGGTGAGAGCCGCTTCACTCAGCACCCCAGAACATTGCTTCCTGACACCAGCAGCCACGAAACAGCTTGTATAGAGATTATTTATAAATTTTGGTATGTTGACGTAAATTCTGAAGAACAAAGTTCATGAATGATAAATTCCTTGGTTCTGGTAGATATGTGGTTTTATCTGCTAAGATTATTGCTCTAACGTTTTAGCGTGCCTTGGAAACTAATTAATTAGACTGGTACTTTGCTGTGCTAATATAACAGAGAAAAAAGATGATGATGATCCTGCCCCAACCAGTATAAAGTCTATATTAAGTTTGAGGGGTTTTTCTCTGCCAGATATCAAGGTCAGACTTTTATGTTAAATTACATTTCTTCCTTTGTACTCTGTTTGAAATTGATCATGGTTCACACAGTCATTCATTATCATTCATAAACATTATTTCATTAAAGCAATTCAACTTGAACAGAGAATTAAAGGATAGATTTCAGTTCCAGCACGTCATACTTATCCTGGTAATAGATATAAGCAGAATTTTTTTGTGTGCCTCTAAGACTCAGCTTCACTGTGAGAACAACACCTGAGGAAGAGCAGAGGTGGGGGCTACATCCCAGCAAGTCCCCTCCCATAAATCCTGCAATGGGCTGGAATTAGCCCACACTATTTGCATTCTCAGTGTAAACTGAAATTTAAACTACCTTAATGCATAAGCAAAAAGGTATTTCTGTTTCCTTATCTTCTTCATCCCCATCAAAAGACATGATATTTTCAGAAAATTCCAAGATTCAAATATCTAAACACGTGTTAGGGTAATAGTTTTACACTACAGAAATGGTAAATCTAAAAAACAGTACATCTAGACAGTGGAATACAAGCTAAATTGTAAAAGGGGACAAAAAAGATATGCACAGGTGCTATTCCACATATTTTGCACCTCACAGTAGAGCAAGGACACAGAATGGCATACTGCTATGCTGACCAGGATTTCAGATGCCATTTTTGGTTTTAAAGGCTTGCCCTTGCAGACAAAAGTAAAATATAGAGGCTGTTTTTGCTTTGGTTTTAAAAACCAGTAGGTACAATTTTATGACACAGTTTTATTTAGTTTTCTATTGCCTTTTCTTCTGACAGATTCAGCTCTAAAGAATGACTCTGAATAGCCACCCTGCTCCCCTGATTGTTTAGAAAGTGTTCTGCCATTGCCACATCTGTCTTTGGCCAGACTTTTGGCTTCTCTATCTGTTACCATTTTACACTTGTGCTTCCTAGGTCTAGCATTGTCTTAACAATTTTTTTTTCTGATACTCATTTGCCATTGAATCTTATATATTTTTAAAAACTAAAATCTTACAGAATTTAATATTATAACATTTTCTTAGATATTCTTAAGAGTGTTTAATTGGAAAGGCTTTCTGCTGTCCTAGCAGATGAATTCAGCTCAAGGTCTTTGTTGACTGGATCTGAGAACAAACTATAAATGGTTTGGACTGTGAAAATGATATCGGGGCTGCTGGTTTGGACTTATGTCAACACATAGCATGGCTTATCATGTGATGTGGTGTTTAGCCGACAGTTTCATACCAAAGCAAAGAAAACATTTTGTTCTTATTGAATATTTGAAATCAACATCAACTTGCTCAAACCCCAGTATCATATTTATTACTATAGCTTATCTCCTCCATGAAAGAGTCCATTAATAAACAAACAATATTTAGACAGTCACATCATAACTGAAAAAAACACAGAAAACATCAAATGTTTTAACTACACTCTAGTCATCAAGTCATACTAGAAAAATGTACACGTTTTTAAAATAATTTTTCTCTGTTCCGTTTTCTCTAAAGTGTTGGGGTTTTGTTTTTTTTTTTTTTACTTGAGGAGTCAATGAAACTTCTACGTTACATCGCACAGTGAGGCAGCTTATGGCAGATCAGTCTCTTTATGGACATAAGGCACCAAAAAGAAAAATATTCACATTCAAACAACTCATCACATCCACTGCCTTACAGAACAGGAAGCCTGGGTGGTGAGCTTCATGAGCAAGCTCAAAGAGATAGAGCTTTTCTCTCACTGGCTTTTCTCTCACTGGCTTTTCTCTCACTGGCTTCTCCTGCCAGAAGATAACAGGATTGGAAGATGTATAAAAAGGATTCAGGACTTGCTTTTCACACAAACAGTATTTGATTGTATCTTGGTTCAGATTTGAAGACAGGGTCAGAACAGATCCACTCTGTTTTGTACTGTGCAGTGTCTAATATATACAGCCTCTTACTGATTTACACAGAATTTTATACAGATTTTGAACACTTAATTTTACAAGAGAATCACTCACTAACTGGACTATGTATGATTCAAAAGACTTGTATTTTCAAAAACAACAGAGAAGAAAACATTTTAAAACTCTAATTAAAAACTATCTAGTTAAAGCATTAGGGAATTTCACCAGTCATTAACAGTAGCACAAACCAGTCTCATTTACCAAGTAACAAGGGCAATTCAACAGGAATCTTACTCATCATGGGTGCCTCCTCCAAGGCCTACTGTCCTAAACAAAAACCTGAAGTACTGGGAGGTAATGTCTTCTTTCATCTAAAGAAGACTTTTAATGCAGTGTATCTCATATTGCTTTTCATGTTCTACATGAGCAGGAAATAAATAAGGTTTCACTTGGCAAGATGGACTCAGAGAAAGGAACTGTTTTATTTGACACTGATGGGCAAACACTTCAAAAGAAAAATTTTTCAAATGCCTGATAGGATACAGGTGCTCTACACACCATTGCAATGTGAACTCCTAAAATAAATGCTTATTTTTAATTAATCAGTGTTTTTCCCAATACAAGCATATATAAATAGTTATATGTATGGCATCACTGTCTACCTGCTATCAGAGTATCTATGCAAGGTGCACTCTGTTACGATGTACACACTATGATTAACCAAACAGCATGGTATAATCAAGGACTACAGATATTATGCTTTTATAAAAGCAAACATGGCTACATGCCATATTTTAGACCAATTAAGATATAATTTAAAAATATTATATTATTATTGTTACTAAATTTGAAAGTAAGAAATGCTAAATTTTGAAATATCAACAGTGGTATAATCAAAACGTGCTGACGACTACTCATGTTTTTCTATTTACTTAGCAGAAATCTTTAAAGTAAAAAATGAAAACTCTTCAATGAGAAATACAAAAAGAAAATCAAGCAAACTAGTACTCTCAAAAGTAAGTACATTAGTGGATTATCAGCTGCGTTACATTACATAAGTAAAAAGGTATTTATCCACCTCTTCTTAGCTGTCTGTGCAAAGCAGATAAGAAAGGCTACCATAGAAGTGTTCTTTCTCTCCTAAACAAAATGCAAGGCAACAGAAAATCGGACTTTCTGAATTTTGCTTTACTTATATGATATGGTGGTTCTGTAATTCAAACAATAGGGTACTTGAAGAAATATATTTTTGTTTGTTTTCACCTTAGATAAAATCCTGACTGCCTCTTTTGCAAAAATTTTCACAAATCCTGTTGAATTAAGTGGAGACAGAACTTTTCTTCCAACAAAGATCAGCACTACTAAACATTTTAGCACCAAGCTTTTCGGCAAGTGCAGTGTCAGGTACAAGATTCTGTCTGGCTATCTCAGATAGCCTCAGAAAACTCCCATTTGCCTTTTGTAAGAACTCATTTGTTTCCTATAGCTTTTTAGCTTTTTCCAAAGTCCTATGTTTTGCAAAAATATATCTGTAACAAACATATTAGCAGTAAATGGGTCCCAGTAACTAGGGCACTCAGGTAAACTTTTCAGGATGTTTCTGATCCCAGTTTAAAACAAGCTTTCCCCTCCCACTCCTCTGGGAGAGGTTATTTTAAATCTAGATCACTTTCATGAACAAGAACAGAGAGTTATATTATTAGGTTCTTCTCACAGATCTACAGTAGCAGATTGACAAATACCCTTTACTGTTACATTTCTTCAAAGAGAATAAACCTACAAAATAAATTAATTTCTCAGTCTTAACTCTGCTAAAGGGAAGACAGCTTTACTCATGTCCTTCATACCCCTGCTGTAGGATATCAGTACTGCTCAGCAGAATGCCTTATTTCTGTTAATTTTCTCTAACTCAAGTGGGAAAGCACCAGGCAGCCTTTAGGTAGATTACTACCTGAAAACACAAATGCTTGAAGAATTACAAGGGAAAGATCTGTTAAGCTTGAACTCCCAAGGCATATTTTTTTTTTTTTTATGATTCACACAGCACTTCTTTCAAAGAATTAAGCCTTATGCTTTTTAATCTGTGCAGGGATCAGAAATTTTCTCTCTTTTTCTTTTCCACAACATTACCAAATACTGATCATCTGTACAATTTTCACTTCAGCAGATACAATTCACAAACACATGCAGATACTCTAAAAATGTTAACATCTCTTCAGTTTGTTAGAAAACAGAATCTGTTTTTCCTTTGCATGTAATCCTTCTGCTTCCCCAGTCACGCACGAAAGTTCTGTTAGAATAGCAACCACTGACACTTGCTGTATAATCCATCGTGTAAAGCAATTAACAGAGGGAAGCTTAAGGACATCTCTGATCTGGAAACTAGATATTTCTGCCTTAAATCTGAATATTGCATAGCTGAGAAAAGTGTTACAATTAGGTCTCCTTTCCAAAAGAGACACTCAATAGGAAAGTACTCTTGCATCTGCTTAAAGAAGCCTCCTGAGTATCCACTTCTGTGAAGGCTATTTACGGGAGTAAAAATTTGCAGTGCTGTGTCTATTAATTTGGATGACTCGCTCCTAGAATTATTTTCAAATATAAGGGCTACCACAGCTGAAGAGTTGAGGCTTCTCACCAGGCAAGGACCTTGAGACCCTGAAGAACCTCAGCTGTGCTTTGCTTCAAGGAGAAGCATATTGCACAAGTAAACCTTGCCCACAGAGAGAGGAGGAGGATTCCTTCTGCTTCAAACTGCTCAAGAAAACAGATAAGCAGAAGGCAGTTATAGACAAAGGCATTAGAAGATAGCCAAACAGAGAGGTATATGTCCCAGAATAACTTTTTTCAAAAACATCCAGTCTTCACAGCAAGTGAAGAGCCAGAGTCCTGGTTAAGAAAGGTGGTTCTACAAAGAGAGGAGTATGAAGATAGGTGAGAGAGAGAGCAGAAAGACTTATGTAAGGTCATTAGCTCTTTTACAGCCACTCATGCCCTGGGAGACATTTGGACAATTTCCATACCCTTATGAGGTTGCTTTTCCTTGGGACACTGGTTAGGCTGTTGACCTGCTGTTGGGGAAAGCTGCAGCATTGCTCAGCCCACAGCCCCTGGCACCAGCATGGCTCAGGCACAGGGTCACACCAGGAGCCACGACTTGGCTCCTCGTTCACCAGCCAGGTTGCACCAGTTTAGAGGTGGATGGAGCTCATCATTTTCCATCAAAATACCACACAGGGTATTTTACAGTTATTAGTGTGTTTCCTGGCCAGTCTTGCCAATGATGAGTTCAATATTTGGGAGCAAAGGACTAATACGTCCTTCAAAGTTTCACCCAGCAGGACCGTTCCCACAGAGTCGCCTTATATCCTTATCCAGTAATGACAACATCATTGTAACATCTGCTAGTAAAAGAAGCACAGGAATTGGCCTAAAAAACTCATTTGTAGCTGAAAGCAAACTCAGAAATAAACACTTGGGTGGGTAATCAATCAGTTCTTTCAACTCATAATTTTGTAGAGTTGTATTTTGGCACAGGTGTAAAACAACATGGTTTACACTTCTGATTTTTTTTTTTTTTTACATTTTCATTAATTAATACTACACTCTCCAATTTTACAGTGACTATAGAAAGAAGTCTTAAAATGTCAATCAAATGAACACTTTCAAAAACATAAAGCTTTTACAACATTTTAAGTCACAAGTTCTTGAATGGTAAATTCTTTTTTTAGATAAAAAGGCTTTTCTAAAAAGTAAAACAAGAGAATTATTTATGATTGCATCTCTTTTAAACTAAAAGAATACAGCACTACAGTATTGATGACATTAACGACTCCTTTATAGAAACAGAAGTCTAATTCCCCAAACATGCCACATGGACAGCTTCTGTTACAAAAAGAGTTTCATACTCAAGGCATTTGTAGGAGCATTCACCAAATAAATTTTCTCCATTTCATCCTCACAGAAAGGTTTGGGTTGGAAGGGATCTTAAAGATTATCTAATTCCACCCACCCTGCCATGGACAAGGACACCTTCCCCTAGACCATGTTGCTCAAAGCCCCATTCAGCCTGGCCTTGAACACTTCCAGTGATGAGACATTGACAACATCTACGGGAAACCTGTTCCAGTGCCTCACCACCCTCACAGAAACTAATTTCTTCCTGATATCTACTCTAAGTCTATTCCCTTTGGTTTTAAAGCCATTAGCCCTTGTCCTTTCAGTACATGCCGTTGTAAAAAGTTCCTCTGCAGCTCTTTCAAAGCCCCCTTTAGATACTGGAAGGCTGATACAAAGGTTCCGCTTCTCCAAGCTGAACAGCCACAACTCTCTCAATGCCAAATGAGACTTTTTTTCTCCTCCTCTTACTCAAAACAAATACCTTCTCCCAAAGTTGCAAGTGGACTGATGATAACTGGTAAGACAAATCAAGATGTAACATCTTACTTATCCTGAGCAGAGACAGGCTTTGTCCCAGAGCAGCAGCATAATGATAGACTTAGTTTAGAATTGTAACTTGATTTATGTCATCAGTTAGGGTCAGGGGATCCTGAGCACATCCTCTAGTACTTCTCTTTGGTTTTATACTCTCAGGCACATCTGCACGCCTGACTACCCTAATACTCACTGATTTAATTGGGTTTTTCTGTTCCTACAGGTGTTTCACAGAACATTCTACTAAAAAAATTGTAATTTCTGGACAGTGTAAACAGTGGGCCGGTAGGATGATTTTTCAAGTCCTGCTAGTCCTGTAGGGTACCCTGCTGTGCTCACAAGATTCAGTCAGCCCCTATATAATTATATGACACCATGGGAAAAAAACAGAATCAGAGCAGTAAGCCAGTTATTTTTAAATACTGTTTATGGATTTGTAAGTGTTATTCCCATGTCCCCAGAACTCTCTGTGGAGTTCCCCATCACCCAAAATGGTTCCAAAAGTCTTTCAGGACCCTCTGATGCTGCTGAACATAGCTAGGAAACCTCTTAGATGTTTCTGCATTTTTGGCTGACAGAAAATATTCTCTGTTATTTTATCCTCCTATTCCCAGGAACAAATGCCAGAAACTGAATGTTCAAGACACAGAACAGAAGTTATCCAGTAACTGAATTTGAAGCCTTCCTGAGCAAAGAGGAAATAGATTGAATCAGCAGTCCACTGAGATGAGTGAGAAAATTTGATGCCCTTTTAATATGTTCCATGCTTCTTTCACATGAAAATTAAACAACACTGTTTGTCTGTACA
Organism: Empidonax traillii; assembly: GCF_003031625.1. Taxonomy (NCBI): domain Eukaryota; kingdom Metazoa; phylum Chordata; class Aves; order Passeriformes; family Tyrannidae; genus Empidonax; species Empidonax traillii. The sequence goes on from NW_020955214.1 coordinate 1,252,835, forward strand.
GCACTCACATTGCTGCCATAGACAATATTTTTGTAGCATATTTTTCCTTTAAAATGAAAAACTAAATGCAATTCAGTGAAGCTGGAAAATCGAAGTTCTTTCAGTATGAAGTATCTCCTTTAATCTTTGCCAAGCACTGGTATTTTTCCCTTTGGGTCTCAGCGGAGCTCAAATTAACATAGCCTCATCTGTTCTTTTCTTGGTAGCTCTCCTCTATTGGCATAAACAGAATTCTTGAAAATAGAGGATCTCTTCATTACTTTTGCCTGACTTCTACCAGGTGCAATGCCCATGGAGGTAGAAAGTACTTTCACATCCAAAAGTAGCACTGCAAAGGACTCTGAGCCACAGCAGGCACAGCTGAAAACAATCGTTAGGCTTTGTTAATCCATTCTAACATCCCCTCTGCTGGGTGCCTTTGAAGTAACTAAGCAGAAAGCACCAACAGTTTTACAAAAAAAAAATGCAACAATTCTTTTAAGTTGAACACTTAAAATATAATTAATTTAGCATTCACTGGGCTTTCCCTATGGAAGTGTTACACTAATACAAGAAATCAGCCTGTGCTGTATTTTGTAAGATCATTTTTAATACAATCCCTTTCTAATCAAGGTCATCCAGATAAGAAGAACCTACTTGATGACTGAAATAATCCAACTTTTTGGGGCGGGTAGGATCAAAAGGTGAATTTAAGCTGCAAAGATCCTTAGTATCAGTGGAAGGAGAGGACATAACTGCATCCCCCAGTTCATATCTCATGCCTATTCTGCAGTTCACGTCTCAGTGTCACTGAACTTCCCTTCTCAAAAAACCAAAACAGTAGCATGTGCCAAGGTGTTGCAGAGGCATCTACCTCCATCACACACAGAACCAAAAAGAAGTTAGTCTGCCCAGTTGCTACTTTCTTCCTCAAGCCATTGGGCATGACTTCACTTTTGTTTTGGGAGAGATGTATTGGCTCTTCAATAGCCATGACTGAAGACTTTAAAGTTATCTCAGTTTGAATATCTCTGCCCATTAAAATACCTGCTTGAGAAATGGATTTATTAATAGATTGCTTGCAAATTTGTGGTCATTCTTCAAATTCTTTTAAACACAGCACTTGGTTTTTATTTTATGAATTTTCAGAGGCAGTTATCTTTCTAACATGTCAATCTAAGCCATCTTTTTTTAAACACTTCAACATATTATCTGTACTGTCTTAAGGAGGATCCCCTAGACACAGCAAATAATAGCTAAAATCTTTATTTATGCAGATCACATAATAGGTTCATAACAGTTGCTTCAAGGCATAGGGTAAAAAGGATTAAACCTTTAAGTTCTCAGAGAAAAAAAAAGGTAACATGAAAATGAAAATGGAATATGTTTATATTTCTGATATAGTTGCACAAAACCTGCTTTGCCAGTGGGCCCACGGCAGAATAAGAATCATTACAGAAAAAAGCTGTATATAATGAACAAGAAGATCAATTTCTGTTCTTAGAAAGAAAGAAAAGAACAGAGTAAAAAGTATTATAAAATACATAAAACTCACAAGGCAGACAGAAACTACATTGGTCAAAATGTTCAAAATATTATTTAAATATGTCTTCACCTAGGACTGAATTTTAAAACGTTTACATTTTTTTGAGGTGTTGAAGCACCTCAAATTGTTAATTGTTTGCAATCCTCAAAGAGGAAAAAGTTTATTCTCTTTTAAGGAAAGAGGAAAATTATGTATTAGGAATATCTTACATGCTTGTCCTGTGTCCATGAAAAAAGAACATTTAATTCTTTTCTCAGATACTCACTAAGTCCTCCCTTATAAAAGCCAAAGGTCAGTGACAGGAACAAATCATATAAATATTATTTTATGCTTTAAGTCATTTCACTCTCTTTAGTCATGATGATATGAGGTGGGTGCTATATACTTTTTAAAAGGAAATGTATCCTAGATAGTTTAGCTGGAGGGCGTGTGAATATGTATATATATGGTTATAAAATGTATATTCAAAAAAAACAACAAATGACACAGACTAAAATATTTGAGGAATCCTCAAGACAGTGCATTACAAATCTCTGGATTTTTTTTTTCCCTGTGATTGCTTAGCACCAGCAGAAGAACCTGGGCACATCCCTGTGTTCCCTCTAAGCTTTTTGGCTTACGTAACTTCTACATCTAACATGTTGGATAATGAGGTAACTTCTGCTTTAGCATGTCCTAAAAACCCACAAGTGACAAAGGGTAGCAAATCCACAGTTATCTAACCACTGGTCTGCCTGGCTGGGCTGTAGGCTTGAATTGTGACTCCATCCTCAGTAGTGTAAATAATTGCAAAGGAAAGGCTCATGCTTCCTGATTGAGTATTCCAGCTGTATTCTAGCTACAGGTGATCTGCTGTTATTGAGACTCTCAGTCTCTTGAGAGACTCTGCAAAACAGAGCAAGGGTAAATATGACCCTTCACTGGCAAGAGCAGAAAGCAGCAAAATGTTACCAAGTCAAACTTATTCACATCCAATACTGCTCAGACACATCAGAAACACTGTACCTGGCTAGGTATTAGCAAATCAGCACCTGGCTTTAGTGTCTCGACTCTTTCAAATCACTAGTATTTCAGTCTTTCATATTACTGCTAGTTATTCCTAATGCAAAATCAGCTGGGTGTTATTTCATAGTAATATTCCCTTTGATTAGAGTCATATGACCTACAAAATCTACAATGACTGATTCAGCTACATTCCCAGAGTATAAATGGGTCACAAAAATGTACAAGTCACAGCAAAGTAATTTGCTATTAACTGTCTATTTTGCAAGGATCCATGGCCCAGCAAGTTCCTATTTCATAGAGAGTCTCTGAATTTCAGAGCTTTGCTTCCGTGGAAATAAAGCATGTAGAATCCAGGACAAGATGCATTTACTCGTGCCTAGTGAGCGCCTCTAAATTAACATATTTAGAGTCACCCCATATTGTCAATTACAATTTAAACTCAAAAGACTAGATATTTATGAGATATGAATGGAGAAAACAAGGCAAGTAGTTTAAACTGGTCCAAAACTACCAAGCAACACTCAAAATCAAATAGGAAGGGTCCTAATTTAAGATTTGTAGACAGCATTTCAGGTGAAGGGAAAAAGTGCTAAGCTTCCTCTTTCACATGGGCTCTTTGGCCATGCAGTGTCATTTTGCATGTAACCTGGGGTAACTCAGGCTTGCTCTCAGGCACAGAGTATGTTCCAGGAGTAGGGTTAGCAGGAGGTTTGGCATTTGTTGGGTAGAAATGACGTTACAACTGAAAGCTGACAACACATGTAGTGCCAGCCCTCGCATTCACTGCCCCTTCCAGCAATAAACTCAAGTGTTTATACTCAGAGGCACATCCAGATGTTCTCGGGGGCTCTGACTTCCCCACCTATGTGCTTGTGAGAGCTCATGCACAAAGCCCACTCAACCCATAGGGAGACACTCGGGCTTTCCCCTGTCTTTTTAAGTCCACTTCAGCCTCTGCAAAGAGACACAGAAAAGAAATCTTAGCTTGGCTTAATGCATTGCCCGGTTGCAAATGCCAAGACAGGAACAAGAAAGGTAAACAGTGACTGAATGTTTCTGCTTTGATTCAACCATCCCAGGGAAAATGGCCTTTTATTGACATCACACCTATTCAGATTAGATGCCGTGAAAATCACAGTTACTCAGAAACTCAGATAAGCAAATGAGGAAAAGGATTAAAATGTATTGTGAATAATCATTACTTAATTTTAGTCAGTCGAAGAACAAGGTCAGGAAAAAAAGTATTCCTGAAAATCAAACTGAGTTGTGTCTGCGTATTCTCACCTTCTAATGTAAAAATTAATGAAATGCACTTTGTTGGTTCCAGTTATGATATAGCGTAATTTCGAAACCCATTCAAAAGCTTTCAGTCAAATAGAGAACGATGGACATTTTCATGTCCAAGCAGCTTCCTTATCATAAAAAATTATACAAATCATAAGAGATAATAGCTTACCATGGGGTCAAATTGTTTTAATAACCACTTCAGTCAACAAAACAATTTCCAAATAGCTTCTTTGGTTTTCAGCTAATGGAAATGAGAAGGAAGTATTTTACCTTTAGGTTGTTACACTTCAGTCTTGTCACTGAAAACATATTTAAAGTGACATTTTCATTTGCCTGTCTTAAAGAAGAAATTAACAATTCTGGGCCAGTTTCACAATATTAAGGTTCTCCAATGCACAACTGTTCACAAAATAAGAAATTCATGTCATCTATTGTTTCTCATAACCCACCACAATCTCTAGAAGCAGTCAAGCCAGTCAATCCAATCCATCTTGAAAAGCAGCAAAGCCCATACACGTTTTGACAAGAAAACGGGTTGGATATTAGCATTAGCAAAAACAGAAGACGCAAATTTGATTCCGAGAGCTCCTTGAGCCTGTGAAGCAATGGGAGCTTAGTGTCAAAAGCTGACCGACTGTGAATAAATCAGCTCTAGGAAAAAAATAGAATTCCTAGATCGTAAGTGACAGATGTCCCTTATGCTAGAATGACTTTCAGGCCATTTCACTTGAATTTTATTAGGAAAGGAGGAAAAACACAGTTACTGAGAGAAGAACAAAACACACGACTGTGTGCAGTGGGTTTTAAATTACTCTGCCAGTGTCAGGACTGCTCATTTCATTCAGCTGGTCCAGAACCAAAATACAGAAGTAGCAGATAAAGAATACACTCTCAATATAAAAATAGGGACAATGTGGCATTTAAAAAGCATTATTTTTATACAGTTTCCAATGATTAATAAACACAACGGGAAAGTGCTTTGCTTTTGCAATGGGTAGTTAGGCTTCCTTCAGAGCTGCTCCACTCTGTTCACAGTGGTCACATAGACCTGGATGAAAGTGGCCAGAGAACTCTCATCTTCACAGTTTCTAGTAAACGGTGGACCTCTTGTCCACAGGATGCCACAGAAGCTGACAGTATGAAACTGCCTGGTTCAAGAGGTGCTAGAGAAAATAATCGAGGAGTGGTTGTGGACAGGGTTATCAGGTGCCACGTCCTGGATAGCACTGCAAGAGGATGTGCTTTTATCTTCAGAGAGCTAAAAGCTAGAAAAGAACATAGCAGGCTTGAATGTTTTCTTACCTATTTCATTAAGGATTGTCTGTTGGTCACTCTAAGAATCAGCATGCTGGTCTAGGTGGACTTTTCATCACAGAATCATACAATATCCTGAGTTGGAAGGGACCCGCAAGGATCATTATAGTCCAACTCTTGGCCACATACAGGACAGCCCCAAGAATCACACCATGTGCCTGAGAGTGTTGTCCAAGCACTTCTTGAATTCTGGGAGGCTTGGTGCTGTGACCACTTCCCTGGGGAGCCTGTTCCAGTGCCCAATCACTCTTTGGGTGAAGAACCTTTTCATAATATCTAACCTAAGCCTCTCGTGACACAGCTTCAGGCCATTCCCTCAGATCATGTCTCTGGTCATCAGAGTGAAGTGCCTCTCTGCTTCCCCTTGTGAGGAAACTGTGGACTGTGATGTGGTCTCCCCTCAGTCTCCTTTTCTCCATGCCGAACAGACCAAGTGACCTCAGCTGCTTTTCATGCAGCTTCCCCTCAAGGCCATTCACCATCCTTGTAGCTCTCCTTTGGATGTTCTCTAATGGCTTAATATCCTTCTTATATTGTGGCACCCAAAACTGCACACAATATTCAAGGTGAGGCTGCACCAGAGCAGAGCAGAGCAGGACAATCACCTCCCTCAACCAGCTGGCGATGCTTTGCCTGATTCTCCCTGGGACACTGTTGCCCTCCTGGCTGCCAGGGCACTGCTGACTCATTCAACTTGCTGTCGACTAGGACCCCCAGGTCCCTTTCCATGGCACTCATTCTCCAATCAGTATGTATATCCAGGGTTGCCCCATCATATATGGCAAATACACAGCTGACTGACTGAAAGGAGTATTTGACTTAAGGATGGCACTTACCTGTGCTATGGAAGAAGGACTAAATGAATAACTACTCCGTTAAACAAAACAATGAAAACAAAAGGGGAAATTCCCACTGTCTTCCACTGAATCAGCCTACCTTTTAAAATGAACAGCTGTTTATTACTCAGCACTTTTAAAAATCTGACCATTTACTATATGTCTACATAAACACTTTAGAATCTAACCTTTCAGACACAAGGTTGGTTATTTGTTTTTTTTTTTTGGCTCTGGTCTGGTCGATTTTTATTTATTTTGCATCTATCTAAATCAGTACACTTGGACAAATTCCTGCTGGGGCAGTCTAGCTCATCCACCACAAACCTCTCCTCCCCACTGACAACAGATGAGGCACTGGCTCAGACAGCCTGCACCATCAGTAAAGCTATAAAAAGCCTTCTCTACTATTCTGTTGGACATTTTATAATTACAGAATTGGTGTCTCTTGAAAATCTGAATTAACGTGGCATTTGGAATTTCTTACAATACAAAAATTTCAAAAGATTATTTTTCTCAAACCCAGTGTTTCATATTTTAAATGTTGTATTATAAATTATAATGTACAACTTTTTCCTAATAAGAAGTATTTTATATCTAAAATTATAGAACAAAACATTTTGACTCACCTACATAAACAAAGTAAATTTTTTGCCAGAACACATTTTGCTGAACTGTTAACTGGGAAGTTATGATTTTAATAAAATGCCATATTCAACATCAATACATTCCATCAGAAATAAAGTCTGGATACCTCCAATAATGCAGTTTTAGGTGCCAGTTTTATTCTTAGACAAGGTCCAAAAGTGTTCACAGGCCTAAGTCAAAGACCAGTGAGTATCCTTATAAAAACTGATTTATTTCAAAGGTGGAAAAGGGCTGTTAGTTTGAGCAGAAGAGCAACAACACAAAGAAAATACAGCTGCACAGTATCTGGCAGGGAACCAAATAGTTTCTTTCACGATTCACTTTCAACTTTCTTACCAAGTGCATGCCAAGTCACAGTTTCAGAAAGATGCCCACAAACCCATGTTACTAGGGCTCATCCTGTCACTCAAGTCCTCACCAAGAGGACTGAGCCTGGATCGAAGCCTCAGGGACTGTGGGTCTCCCCACAGGTGGGGCATCCCCACCTCCTCTCAATCTACCCAGCACTTATGGCACAGGAGCGGCACGTGAGGAGGACGTTAGCCAGAAGCAGCATACCAGGAGAGTCATTCCTTGTATTACCATTCAGCTAAAAATTGAAGCAATTCCAGCCATCTCACTGCACTGTCAAGGAGACGAGTATTTATAACGTGTCACAGATGGCCTTGCTCATTATTTTAGTCAGAAAACGACTGCACACAGGAAGTACCTAACAGGTGCTTCCAGCCCTTGTCTGGTCATGGTGGGAGGGACACCAAACTCTACTCCTGTTACATGCCCAGCTTACTGCTGGGTTATCAACTCTCTCACATGTCACTGCCTTCATGGGAAGGAAACCTCAGTGGATGGGCTTGACATGGATTTGAGAACACTCCATCGGATGAGTTCAGACCTAGTCCTCTCAGTTTAAATTATTTCTTATTCCATATGTGATTCCACTAACATTCTTTGAACTACTGAGAAGTACTGTTGTGTTAAATATGTGTGAGGCTATAAGCTATCAATCCCAAACGGTTAACTGTCTCAATAAATGTATTTTTCATTGTTGCAATAAATAATTGCTCCCAGAGAGGGAGGTTTAGAATGAGTTTCCTTAGGGAGGTGAATAGCAACATTTGTGACCTTGTTATTTAAGGATAATACCCAAAATTTGGAAAATCTGACCAGATGCTAGTGAAGCTCTCCAGTTAAAAGCACAAAAAAAACCCTAAATAAAAACTAGTCTGAAATGTGAAAAACAACAGTCAGCATCTGGGTAATACCATACTATAAACAACAAACAATTACAATTTAGCTGCATGAAAAAATGGGAAACCTCAGAAATTAAGTTTTTATACATCTAAATACCTCTTTACTAGGAATCCTGATCTAAAGACAGTCATTATTGTTCATATAGAAAATTTTCAACATGCAGAATAATCAAGAGAAAAACCCAAAGCAGCAGTGCGGGTAACTTGATCACTGCAGAAAATAAAACTGAAGGACAGAAGGATGGAGGGAAGAAAGGATGGAAGCAAATCATCACATCCTGTCTTACTCTAGATTACTTTGTAGACTTTGATTATCCACAGGCTTACAAGTGGGTTTAACTGTAAACTTATAAGTACAGTTAAAGTTAGTACTTAGTGGAATACATTGTCCACATGTGTTTATTGTATAATGGAGACTGACATATCAGCCAAGCAAACACTAAAACATTAGAATTATGACTCAGAAGTACAGATAGTGTTGAAAATTGGAATTAAAGCTAGGTTTCCATATTCTTCAGGTGGGGAGTTCTTTCCTCCTGTTTGGTCCCTAGAATACGGGGGTCCTGTAAATGCTCTGAGCTCTGAGAAATAGCTGGTGACATATCAAATTAACAAAACTATCAAATTAACAAAACTTTGCTGGGATATTAATACATGAGGCTGGGCTTCTGCAAAGGTATGTATGTACAGCTCCACAGGAAGTGCCACCTATCACCCAGACCTCACAGGCCTTACATCAGAAATTTAGGATAGCGTTATTTATATAATGCTATATTATATATATATATATAATCCAGTGATTCAAATACCAGTAAATTGAAGCACACAAAAAAGCCTTTAAATTAATAGGACAAGCACTAAGCACCCTGAAAGTCAGGACAGGTGGGATTTTTCATTTTGCTTATGGGTGTTTAGCTAGGGAAAGATCGTGATCTGTGACTTACTTTCATCTTAACACAGAGCTGGTGCCAATCTTTCTCACTGCAAATCTGAAAAAACTATGTAATTTATGTATTGAAATTAAGATAAAAGTCTTTTGAAGAGAGGCTGAAAGGTCTTCTGTTCATTGCAAAGCCTTTTTTTTTTCTTCTTTTTTTTTTTTTTTTGAGGAAACACTAAGCTATCTGAACAGCTTCAAAACTGCAGCAGATCTGTCTGAGTCACATGCCTACAACTGTCATTTAAGGTAACCAAGTCTGAAAAGTGTTGGTTATTGCAAAGCCTGAATTCTCTAAAAGAAAAGAGAGACAAACAGCTATAAGTGGTATGCAATTCCAGTGTGAACTGAATGGAGGTGTGTCACAGAGAAATAGGTAAATAGGTAAATACCTAAGTCATTTACTCATGACTTTTAAGCAGCGTCATGCTTACAGCCACTGATCTACCTGCCTAATATTCAACTTCCAAACAAGTGTTTGCAAATTGGAAAGAACTCCTAAACAAGCTACGTGAGTGATGTGAGCTATGGGAAAATAATACAGCATGCAGTTCCTAAGGCTCAGTCTACTTTTTTATCCATAAAGGACTTGAGCATGACATAAACGGTATTGCTGTGTCTCTTCTCTCAAAATCTACGTAAGCAAGACAACCACAGGTTCCAAAACTGTGAAACCTTTCATTTTTTTGAAAAAAAGGTAATACCTATCAAAATGCATCACATGCTGACCGTTTTTATAACTCTATGCAAACAAAAACTTCTGTAAAGTGCTTATAAAATGGCTGAGGCAGAAGAAAATAGCTCTTAGCTAAACTGATGTTCTCAAATTAATTCCTGTGCCTGCAGTACAACACTCACTTACCTTAGCTCCCCTGCACCTCACCATCACCTTTATCTTTTTCATTTACACCTTGCTCTTCAAGACACAATTTGTCTCCTAACTGCTGGCAGAGAAAGGATTTCTTTTACTGCCATCCCCTTTTACCTGCTTCTATGGTGCCAGTACTGATACTTGCTGTCCAGGGTCTCGCTCTACCCGACTTTAAGATACAGAGAGTCACTCTCCCAAGTAAGTGGACCCATCACTGATTTGATTCATTACCCACCTGCAATGACACATGGTACAAACCACAGCAACAACACAAGGATGCGCTCAGAACTGCATTGCTTGATGGTACAGAACAAACTCTTCAAGTGAAAGTTGCTTCCCACACTGGCTGCTAAACTCTGCCACTAGCAAGCTCCACTCCTGCCACTTTTCCTAAGAGCAAGCCACAAAAATATGAAACCTGCCCAGCTAGGAGAATATATTGTGTTTAACTTGCAATTAAATAGGGAAATCTAAACCTACCCTCTTTCAGTTTAAAGCCCCCTTTACCTACAGGTCCCCCCTTTACCCCTTTCACTACAGGTCCTTGTGAAAAGTCCCTCTCCAGCTTTCTTGTAGGTCCCCTCTATGTACTAGATGAGGCTATGAGGTCTCACATCCCCTAGGGCTGTCTTTAGGGAGTAGGGGGTGGCTGCTGCTACTCCTGGCCCTACCTGGTGAAAGCTGCCGGCTCCTGGTGGTTCTGGCACTCCCCTGGGGTTCATCTGGCTCAACTGCAACCCTCTGCTGCCCTGTGGGATGTGCCTGCACTGGGGCTATCACCTTGGTGAACTGAAAAGAGCCCAGAACTCAATATGCAATTACCACAGGAGTTTTTCTGAAATGCTGGCCCAGTGCAGGCAGCAAAACTGGGCTAGAGTTTCTCAAGCTGTATCCAGATCACCTAAACGGTCAACGTTGCACCCATAGGCAAAACTTAGGTGTCTAGGGGGATTGAAATGAGTATTCTCGGGGGCTCTCTCTTAAAACCCCTGGAAATCAATAATTCATTCAATTACAGCAGCAGTGTCTCCAAGGCATCCACACACAGGCTTTCAAGCCTTAAGCAAGCCTTAGTGTTAGCATTATGTAGCTTGGTGCTTAAAAGCTGGAACCCAAATTCACACCAAAAAGTATTCCTGTAATTCAAGGATAGGCAATGAGACAAACTCCATCCAACCTTTGGAGAAGTACACTCCAAAGACACATTCTCAGCTTATTCACCTGGAGTGCACTGAACTCAACACAGGGCTCACTAGTTAAGGCAGCTGTCTCCTACAACACTGAGGTGAAAAGGCAGTGTAGGAGGACAAGTGCCTATTTAAATGACTGAAAAGCATTAAAACTGGCATAAGTGATATTCTGTACCACTTACAGCTCTTGTTTACTTGAGTGCAGGGTGAGAGGTAAGAAGAAACATATAGGAAAGCAGCATTCCAAAACAGGAAAATAAGATATAATAAAGCGGCAATGATACCCCTGCAGTGAAAATCTTTCAAAAAAAACTACAAAAAGCTACTCCCTAGTAAATGGCTTAAAACCTACTATTGTTACCATAATATAGCTGGAGTGGAATAAAGGATTACCTATAGGTATTTTCTAAAATTCCTCATCCTTTTGATTTAAGCAGCACTATTCAACTCCACAGTGTGGAATTTTCTGAATGGCAATGCCACAGTTTGCTACAATATCACAGGCAAAGTTTATAAATAATTTAGGAAAATATTCACTTGGCTGGGGAATATCACTTAGCCCCTGTTTGCAAGGTGTGAGCGAGCTTTCTAAGTGCACAGGATTTGAGCTGCTTTTCTCTGAGTAAATAATCCTCTCCCATCACGCACATATAAGCACATTCCCTTGCAAATTAATGTTCTTACCTTATCTTTACTTTCAGAGTCGGAATCTTCAAGTTTGGTCCGAATGACAAAGGGAGTAGATAATCTCAGGAGAACTCGTTCAAATGTGGCACTGATTTTAGGAGAAACTATGTCGAAGCAGTCTTGGAATTTCAGGGTTTTATGAGTGTCACATCTGAGCTGCTTCCTAAGACCTTCTCCAAGCTGGAGAACCAGCATGTTTGGATCAAACATCAGGTGAAAGGGGAAAGCTCTGCAGAAGGTGCTGATGCTAATCCTCAGGTCTAAGGGGGACTGGGAAGTTCCTGGAGGAAGTGCTTTTGTGATGTTTGCATTTTCATGTTCTTTGATAAGGAAAGTCAGACAACTGCAGTTACCTGGGTTTGTCCCCTCTGAACACAACTTATCATTTGTGACCTGTTCTACTTCCACTTCCAAGTGGTAAATCTTCTTTGCTGCTGCTTTTATCATTCCTGTCATTGCAAATCCCACAATCTGATGTGGGTGAAAGTAATGAAGCATGAGATTGCCTTCAGGGAGTTCTTTGCATAGGAAAGAAGGGGATTCCAGGGTGGCCTGTCTTCCAAATGAAGTTCTAATATGCTCCAGCAAAGCATCAAAGCCATTGAAGAAGTCTTGAAGGGTCCCACCTACAGCTCGAAGAACTCTTTCATTCTCATCAAAGCAGATATTGAAGAACTCCTCCCCAAACTTTTCTTGCATTTCCTCAAACTTCAGACCTATGGGACAAGGAGACACTGATATCAATAACATAGTATTGTTGATGTGTCACATTTTCCCTTTGTCCTCTATTTGCCCAGTATTTTCCCAAGTCAGTGAGAGTGGCTTTTTCACTGAATACCTAAGCCATGGGTTTTCTGTGGTGGTTGGGAATAACCACAGAAGCCATTTTTGCCTGTCATTTTAAGTCATCATGCTTTAAGCTGCTGTCTCTGTTATTTGGGGGCCTGTATCCTTTCCTCTGCTAGAATCCGGGATACATTACAACTTCCCTGACTTTCGCGTGTCACATGCAGTCCACTGTGTAAATGCAGCCAGCCATGGCTGCATCCCTTCCACTGCTGACCTTCCTCAATCACAAATGAGGTTTCTACTTTTATAATGCCTCTGTTCACTGCCTCTGTGAGGGATCCAGCTCTCCCCAGCTTCAAGAATAAGCTACTGGAAGAGCTCGATGTCAGGTGTTTGGCTTTCCATAAGCAATATAAAGACCCTGCAGTCAGACGACACTTTAATAGCTGGTGGAGTGGTGTTGTGCGTTTTGGGGTTTTTTTTCCAGACAAAATACTTTTATTATTATAGGCATTAGGCTCTGCCAGAAGATACAAAGGAATAATTACTTCTTTTTGGTTGCCTGCAAAGGAGAGCAAAGCTTTTCAATTTTAGGTTTCTACCTACACTCACCCATCCTTAAAAAACCCTGCCAGCCTCTTAGAGGAATCTAAACTGCCTAGATGGGACAAGTCTGTGATATCTCACAATGTCACTTCAAATTTCCATCACAGAAATTCAAAAGGTTTTGATTTACAGAGGTGATAAGACTGGCATTGCTGAAGGGATAAAAAAATATCAGTAATGGAAATGCATCAGATCCTGTTCCAGTTTGTTATTTACCATCCTAAGGTAACTTAGAAAAATATTTTTGAGATGGTTATTAAACATCTTCCTCTGTTTTATTTCAAGGAAGGCATGCTCTGTTAAGTTTTGTCAGTATATAATCCCTATATCACAACAGAGTTACAAAATTCATCAGGTATGTTTGTATTGTTTTAAGATGTAGTAGAATAAAAAGAAGTATGAATCAGCTATATGTGAACTACAAATATCCAGCAAGAATTTTCAAAGGAAATTAATATAGGAATTAACATAGTTCCTTCAATGGAGGAACCAAAATCACATCACATTTCAATCAACTAGTCAAACACCTCAATATTTATCTTAAATTCAAACAGAAATGAAGGGGAGTTATTTCTTTCCTGAGGACAGAAAAGGCCCTTTATCTTTATCTGTATTCAGCATTCTTTACAGCATTGATAATATCCCAGTGGATCACTGAATTTAGCATTGTTTGGAGGCTTGGGAAGAACAGTGTGATTAGTGACTTTTATGCTCAAGAGGTATAATGGGACAGAAGAAGTCATATTGTTTGCAGACAATAACTTTTAATAATCTCAAGGCAGTGTCTGAACTGCCTTATGCACACAGGCATAATTATAATGATCAATATTCACAAGGGATGTGAGTGTTCCCCAGGTTTGCAATCTGCAATGATATTTTTGTTTGGAACTTTTATGATTAATAGCAGATTAAAATTCATAAAATTGCATATATAAATATGACAACATGAGAACATGACAAAGCATATTTTATAAGAGAGGTAATAGTAGTAATTTGGGAAAGTTCACTCAAATGCCATTAGTCATAATCAAATTTGGTCACTAAACTAGGTTATTACAAAAATATTCCCAGGATCTTTTATGACCACAGATGGTCAGCTCTGTGGTTAAGCCAAAAGAAAGTACCTCTGGTACACAATGCCCCCTAATATCCTGATTCAGAAGACTGTGTGCCAATTCCTGACTCATTACCACTATGTCTGTATAACATGGTGCTGTAATATCTTACACAAATATACTCACTATAAACCAAAAATAATTAATTTCTAACCCATACCAATAATATCATAACTGGATATTAAAAGCAAGAAGCTAAGAAATCATCATATTCACGTGTATACACAAACAGATATTCATGCTTTTAAATCTCATTGTTCTGTAGAGTGAACTGTGAGCAGTTTTAGTCTGTGTGTAAAAGTGAGCAGTCTAGCTGGAGCATCCGAGGCTGTAAGATTGCACAGGCTCTGAAAGCATGGGAACAGGACAGCATCAGAAACCCTGGGGCTATTCAGACAAATGACCAAATACATCCCACAAAGCTGCCCAAAACAACAGTATAGGTGAACTGTCTTTAATGTGTATTATAAAATTACAGTAAAACAGTCAGTTGCCCTGGCGCCACCAACTGAAAATAAAGTTTGCAGACTGATAACTCCTGTACTTTACTGCTATGTATGCAAGCCTTGTCTCATTAAAATTAATGGGAATCTCAGTATTTGGCCCAAGGTTTTGCTGATTGCTTTAGCTTAGTCTTGTCATCCACTCCGGAGGATTGCCTGTTCAATCTGGGTGCAATATACTGACTCCAAGTAACATGAATTATACTATGAAATTCAGGTAAATGACCTGGCTCAAGGACGTGCTACTACTTTTAAAAACATTTTAGCTTGGAATTGAGTTACACACAGTACCAGCAGAAAATTAGATCAGTTCTAATGGAAAAATGGGTATGACCAAACTCAACCAAACTGCTGGTCTGCCTTAGACAGGAATTTTCTCTCTAACAACAGACATTATGAGATACTGAGAAAATTTAAATTAAATTAAATAAAACAAAAATGCATAATGTACCTATCAGGGAAGTTTTTTCCTAAGCCTTACCAACAAGAGGTCGTTTTTGCTTGAAGCATATTTTTCCCTTAAACCAAAAAATATCTATTTAATAAATTCTTATTATACAAAACACACACATTTCTGTACAAGGCTTTTTGCTTCAGTGATGTGCTTGTGTGAAGTGGCACAAAATATTTTGTATGTATTTTTACTGACTTATTCCTGCCTCTCCTATTGAAACAAATGATGAACAGATGCATACCTAGCACTAACATACTTCATTATAACGTTTTCATATAATCTTTTCATTATAACCTTCTACATATAAATTATCACAATCTTCTGAATATCTTCTGTGTGTTTTCTCCCTACACATATCACTATACATACCTGTTGTAGTTTAAGCCCAGCTGGCAACTAAGCACCATGCAGCTACTTGCTCACCCCCTAACCCCAGTGGAATGGGAAGAAGAATCAAAAGTAAAACTTGTAGGTTGAGATAAGAACAATTTAATAATTGAAACAAAAGGAAATAACAAAGAAAAACAAGTGATGCGCAATGTAACTGCTCACCACCCACTGACCAATGCCAGACCTTGTCCCTGAACCCAGACTGGCCCCCTTTCCAGGAAACTCCACCAGTTTATATACTGGGCATGATGTTCTGAGGTATGGAATATCCCTTTGGCCTCCCAGCTATGCTCCCTCCCAGCTTTGTTGTGCCCCTCCTTACTGGCAGAGCATGAGACACAAAAAAAAGTCCTTGACTTACGATAAATACTACTTAGCAACAACCAAAACATCAGTGTGTTATCAACATTATTTTCATGCTGAATCCAAAACACAGCTCTGTACCAGCTACTGAGAAGAAATTAACCCTATCCCAGATGAAACTGGGACAATACCAGATTGGGAGATAGTTTTATTGCATATAGAAAAACATGCTTGTCAAAAAAGAATAAATCCCAGAATTCATTGCCTCTATAGTGCAAACTTTATTACATTTGGAGACCTCCACAGCATAGTTACTACCTTTAAAAATTACATTCTGTATGATTTCCAATTTCAAAATATTTGGTGCTTTTTTTCTTTTTCTTTTATTCTGAGAAAAGACAAAATCAAAATAATCATTTTTATAACCTTCAGGTTATACACCTACATAAACATTCCAATCTTTTCAAATTCATCTCACATTAAATTGTTTCACTGTTTGATTTTGCAGTGGAATAATTCAAATTGAAGATGGCACTGAAAATGTGAGTCAGCTTCTGTTCAGCAAAATCGACAATTTGCTATTACTTTCCGAAAAGCAAGTATTTCCATTCTTTCTTTTTGACTGTGGACCTCTAAGCAAAATTTTCATTCAGCTGCCCAGAAAAAAAATAATATTTGCTATCTTGTATTGGTGCTCAGCACTTCCAAATGCAGAGGCCACTATGCTCCCACATCACCTCATGTATGACCCAAATACAGCTTTCTAATGAGCCCTGGCTTGCAACTGATCAGTAGGAAAAAGCCTTCCTTAGTTTCACCAAGATACTCCACTAAATGGTAGTGATACAAAAAAAAAAAAAAAAAAAAGCAAAAATCATCCTTACACTCTCTGTTGTTACCTAGCTGTAGTAGTTTATTGTTTTGAGCTTCTGCTATTTACACATCTTCTACTAATACACTGAATGAAATTCTAAACATTCGTCAGTCTCAGTTTGCTTTCCTATTGGAAAGGGATGTACTATGTTCCTCCTGCTTAACCTACTCTGAGAGAACAAATCACATGTCTTAAGTCTAATGGGTTTTTTTCTTAGTAGTTTCTTTTTGCTTCTTTTCCTTACAATCTCATTTTTATTCTAGCCCATACTGGAGAGAAACTAAATATGCACATTTACATATGAAATTGAGTAAAAGAAACCATAGAATGAAAATATTGCTATGAGTCTCCACTACAAAACACTTCGAGATCTATGATAAAAGTGCTATATAAGGTCTATGACTATTCTTTGAAAAAGTGTCTCAAAGACATTAAAAGAAGATATCCTGTACTTGTGAGCCAGATCCAAAATTACCCAAGTCTTTAAGAACAGGTTCAAATTACAAATTAAGCATCTCACTGAACTGGAGCAGAAATAGATGACTTCATTCTGTAATAACATGCTAGTAAAAGGTCTTCACTTTCTCTTCAGCAATTTCTGTAAACTGTGAACACACTAAAAAATGTCAAGGAATTAATACAATATTTCTAAGTATTTTGTACATTATCAAGTGGGGAAGTTAGATGGGAATCTGTTCCTATAAAGAAAATCACAAATCATAGGCTCCTCAGAAACAGAGATGAATGGTGTGATAAAAACATCAAAGTAATCCATTAACTGGTAGAGTATGCAGAAGCAGTTACAATCTATCCAGTTCTTCCTAAAAGTGAAGACAATGGCTGCAGAGCAGCCAGCATCTGATTCCTTTGGCACAGAAAAATACTTTTTTTTTTTTTTCTGAGATACCCACTAAGAATCTGTAAATATCAAACCTTAAGGGGATGGAAAAATTCAACATGCAATTCCACATCTCGTACTGTGGATGGAAAAAGAATTTTCCACCTTCAGTTACAGCAAATATCTCTTAAATGTCTTTGGATTATCAGATTTTTGGCAGGAATAAGATCTTTTACTTAAACAGTTTTTTGGACAGAAAGACAGATAGCAGTCCAGAATTCCAAGGAATAATTTCAGATGATAAGGAAAGCAACGTTCAGTCTCTCAATAAAAAAGGTTTTCATGTGTACAGACTAATGCTGAAGGTACATTAGATGAATCACTTGGCTTTTAAGTGAGCCTAGTGCCAGTATCTAATTACTGTACAAAAGGCTTTCATCTTAGTTCATTATCACTGTGAGTATATCTCATCCTGGGAATCCAGAAGGTGTTTTTATATTACCTTTTTAGTGTTTTTTATATAAATACATTAACAACATTTTATGCCTTTACATATGGTTGCGACACTACTGTAAAATTTGTACTACACTTCTCTTACAGTGACATATAGGGCCTGAATATCTTTCAAGATTTGATAGAACATAAATGAGAATTACTCTTAAAAATAATTCCTCACACTTGTTCACTTTATACTTGTTTTATCCACTTTTAGTGAGGCGTTTTCTTTCCCTGTCCTCTGACCAGTCATAGAAATATCATTGTAATTGCTGCCTCTTGGGGAGAACCTGATCACCTGTGCTAAGCTCATATATATAAGACTCTGCTCCAAACTGTTGACATAGGAAGCTCAAATGAGATATTAAGGACAGTGAAGGGTTTTTTTTTCCCCATATAGTGCTTTCAGTAGCAGCCGATTCTGCAAGCAAAACCAAGCTATCTGAAGCTCACCTATCATCATTTTATGTCACCTACAACATCTTGGAAAGCTCACTTCTTATATTTGCACAGTACCAAGTACCATTATTAAATTAAAATTGCAATCACTAAGTTGACAATTCCTAAAAATTAGGCAGATCCAGTTTGTTTCATGCTAACTCAAGAGATCAAATAGCACTAAGAATGGAGTTTTTTCTTCTTTTTTTTTTCATGAAAATTTAAGCTTATATGTCTTTGAACTTCGCTCCCTAGAATGAATAAAATTTTGCTGAAATCTAAAACCTCTTTCCATGAAATGCAAAATTATCTCTCGTAATTCCTCACATATATAAAACGCTCAACTCAGCTAACTAAACATAGAAATCTAATTCTCCTTCAGTCTTCATAAGGCATGCAAGATACCTACAAAAGAACTAACAGTTAGTTTTACTGCCAAGATATAGGACTTAAGGAAGACCTACACATTTTTGAAGGTTTGACAGAGGCCACAAGATACCTCACAGCACCTCAAATAGTGACAAACACCTACATTTAGTCGGTGAATCATGGCCAGAATGCCTTTATAAATAGGCTTCTACAAGATGCTATTGTACATCATAACTTCAAACTGCTCATTATCTACTGGTAGTTCATCTGCTTTCTAATACTAAATAGCTCTGATTTGAGAAGAGTGGGATGTCTAAGGCCGTTCGGTATAAACATTTGTCCTTTTCTAATTTATATCTACTCAGCTTTGAAATCACATGAATTATGGGATTCTTGTTTAGATTACTTTTGTGTTGCCAGTGCACTGTAACATCTGCTAAATAACAGGAGCCCTGTGTGTATAGCTTAGACCCCCCAGGATAAAGTATTATTAAATTCCATTAGTATTGCCAGTCCTCTGGGCCATGTAACATTTCCTTTTACGTCGTTTGTAAACCAACAACTTTAATTATAAATCAGGCTGTGCATCCTAATTTAGTTGCATTCTAATGACTATCTGCAGTTCTTAGCACAAAGTGATAGTGATTTATATACTTTCAATATATAAGCATTTAGTTCTCAGACACCTGTCCGGTTAGTGTGCCAAACCTTTGTCTACCTTCTCCAAATACATCACCTGGTCTAATCTCATGGTATGCCAAGATCTGTCCTGACATCTCCTTTTCAGTTACTTCCTACCTCTTCAAATGTAGTATTTCTCAGCAGTGATGTGCTGTTATTATTTAACAGTTACCAGAATGATCCCAAATTCATTCCTCTTTAAAAACACAATATCAAGAATCACAGAATATCCTGAGTTGAGAGGGACCCATCAGGATGAGAGCCCAACTCCTGGCCCTGCAGAGTGGCCTCTCAACATGTACCTGACAGCATTGTCCAAGCTCTTCTTGAGCTTTGACAGGTTTGGTGCTGTGACCACTTCCCTGGGGAGTGTGTTCAGTGCCTAGCCATGCTCTAGGTGAAAAACCTTCTAATATCCAGCCTAAGCCTCCCCTGACAAAGCTGCATGCCATTTCCTCGGAAAAGAGATGAGATTTTCTATTTCATAAAGGAAACACAAATCTTCAGCTTTGACAAATGTACAGAGAACAAACAACTTTTATAGAATTATGCCCTTTGCATTAAATGTAGGAACAGCCCTGCAAGATATATTTAGGCATGAAGTGATTTGCCCTATTTAAAGCAGCCTGCAGCACATATTTTCTTTGGTAGTGACAAGCAAATGTCACCCAGAGAAAGAACTCTCCATAACCCTACACTGACAACGGATTCCACCTCCTCCTTGGTGCCTTGGGGAGGTTGAATCCAGAAACATGATTTATCTCCCTAGTGGGACAGAGCTCTGGGCTAGGATTCCACATAGCTTATCACCAAGAGATTAGGGAATCCTTGCTGCAGTGCCATATCATCCTCCAAACAGAAAATGCACAGAAAGATACTCGCTTAGAAAAGATAGACAAGCAAAGTTCTCACACCACTCTCAGAAGCAAAAACAAGAGAAGGAGCATTATTAACCCATTAGTTAAGAATGCCTAACAGGAAAAATTCTTGCAATATACTTGAGACCACATGCAGAGCTAACTTAGCAGCCACTGACATATGTCATGCATTTTTTAAGGAAAATGAGGTAGTTGTAGTAAAATTTAGGAGCCAAATTTCTATAAGGGATGAAAAAGAAACTGTTGTATAAATTAATTTTTTGAATTATAAAAAAATGGAAGAGGATTTTTTTTTTTTATCTTAAGCAATGGAAATTCAGGTAAGATTATTTCTCCAGGCCTCACTGCTGAAACAGCTATCTGATAGAAGTGCGTTTGTAATCTGGGGCTGTGTGACCAAGGTGTTGCAAGAGTTATTTATACAGTATATCTATTTATACAGTATATCTAGCATGGTGCTGCACTACATGCAATTTAGATATAGCAGTCTAATACACAATTGGGCTTTCAAAGACAACATTTCTTCTGCGTCATTAAAGATTGGGTATGAACAGCAACTTCTTCTTAGTAAATTCTGCACAACAGTTCTTTTTATAAGTATTTATAAATTTAGGTTACTTTTCTTTAGTTTTACTATCAAAGTTATGACAGATTAGAGCTCCCCAGAAAGATGCAAAGTGGCTCCAAAGGTAGCTTTTTAAACAGGTGCTGTTTAAAAGAAGGTAGGTAACTGCTGTAATTAAACTCTTTTTTTTTTTTTTCTGTGAAGGATTGAAGAGTGAAAAATAGTTCATGTCCACAAAAGCTATATTAATTGCATGCAGTGTCTGAAAAGAGTGTTTGGAGGAAGCGAAGACTGCACAATTTTTATCTGGCTTGTGCATTTGAGACATGAGAAATATCATGTGATACATCAGAAGTACAGAGCGGGGTTCAAAAATGGAAACTGTGCATTTTTCTACTGCTTTGTAAAGCTCAGTAGCACAGACCTTCTTGGAATATCTACCAAAAAAATAAACAGGAGACAGGTCATGAAGGCTTCCTGAAATAAGTTCCTTGAAGTAGTAACTACAGACCAAGAAAAAAGTTTTCATCCTTATATTCCTGTTGCCAAAGTTTTAATTTGCAACTACATGAAGTTTTCCTACTTTATTCTGACCACAATTAAGTAAAAATGCACACTCAAATCTTACTTGGAATCATTTTAAATTATGAGGACAAAAGCAGTCCCAAATGAGATTTGCTGTCATTGCTCAAAATGCTGAATGTACAAACGGTATGAACATGTCTTTACTTCAAGAAGGTTAAAATCTGAATAGCACTGACATATAGTTTAAAGGATTAAAAAAATCCTGTTATCTCCATTATACAGATGGGAAATTGAGGCATAGAAAGAATAAAAACTTGCCCAAGGTCAAATGAGAAATCTCTTTAGACACCATTTTTCTCTCTAACATACTTCAGTATAAATTTAGAGTCACCTAAGAAAAAAATGTGGTAGTCATCCACATAACATACTTCATCATAGGAATCTTTTTCTTACCATTATTTCTAAAATAAGTTCAAACTAACATCATCAATCTGCCTTGAACACAGTTTGGCTAGCCAGCTAAAAGCACCATTTGTGTCAATAGGATAGAATATACCAGTGCATATTGTTTGAAATACTTTATTTTCCAACTAGAAACTTTCTAAAGGATCCCTTTAGAAGCTTAGAGTTCTTTTCTCTGTTTACCAACTTCCAATGTATTGTCAATTGATTTTCCCTTGGATGATAGGACCGGGGCAGTGATGGTCAGTGCTTGGCACAAGTGAGGCCACACTTCAAATCCTGTGTTCAGTTTGGGACCCCTCTCTACAAGAAAGACCTTGAGGTGCTGGAGCATGTGCGGAGAAGGGCAATGAAGCTGAGGAAGGGTCTGGAGCACAAATCTGATGAGAAGCGGCTGAGGGAGTTGGGGTTGTTTAACCTGCAGAAAAGGAGACTCAGGGGTGACCTTATCACTTTCCACAACTTACCTGAAAGGAGGTTGTAGCCAACTGGGGGTTGGTCTGCTCTCCAGGTTACAAGTGACAGGACAAGAAGAAATCGCCTCAAGTACCGGGAGAGGTTTAGACTAGATATTAGGAAAAATTTATTCATGGAAAGGATTGTCAAGCACTGGAACAGGCTGCCCAGAGAAGTGGCTGAATCACCATCCCTGGAAGTACTTAAAGACGTAGATGTGGCACTCAGAGACATGGTTTAGCGGTAGACTTGTCAGTGCTGGGTTAACAGCTGCATTTGATGATGTTAAAGATCTTTTTCAATCTAAAGGATACTATGATTCTCTGTTTCTATATGCTTATGAAGGACACTCTAAAACTGTGCATGCACCAATTAAAGAGAGCAGAGTCCTTCATAAAGCTGTCTGGACTATTTCTGAAAGGATAAAAAGTTAAATTAAATATTCCAGCCTCCAAAGCTGTCATCATAAAGGAAGGCTGTGACTGATCTGGTGTCAGACATGGTTCACAGTATGTGAACGTGATGGACGTGGCTCCCTTTAATTACAGTGGATTAAAGCAGGAAGAGTCCTATTGATGTCTAGACTTGTAGCAGGAGCAACTCAGCAAGGAGACAAGGAGAATCCTTGCACTGCAGGAAGATGGTGACACACTTTAGTCATGACTTGACAAGAGGAAAATAGCAGTATTCATACATGATAAATCACATGCACTGAGCTCAGTGTACAGCTTGCAGTCAGTACTTTCCTGTAAGCAGTGTAAGCACCAGGACCACAGTGTGAAGCATCAGCTCACGGTCTTCCAAGCTGACTAATGATCTCAGCACTTGCAGTCTTCCAATGAATAAGGAATGCCAAATGACTGTTTCAGAGGTGGTTAGAGGGTAAGGAGAGGTGAGTCATGTTGGCATTATCTAAGGTCAGAGAGCAGAAGTTGCTTCCAAGCATCTTTATGAAAACACTTTCTTCCAGCCCTAGACAGAAAGTGCTTCTTACCGCTCATATAAAGAAACTAAGAGCCAGATTTGGTTCAACAGCTTTTCTAGCATTCATCACACCCAGATTCATGCTTGCCTCCTACCTCATCAACATCAATTGCTCTAGGTACACACCTCAGTGGTTATATCCTTCTTTCAGAGAGGCAGCTCTCACCAAACCTTATTCAACCAGAAAAATAAGTGCATATGTGAGAATTAATTACGCAGCCTCCATTAATTATTTACGTGTTGTGATAGGAGCTACAATTAAAATAAAGAGGCCGGTTTTACTGCTCATTCGCTTATGTTCCTGTCCTAGATAGGGCAAAGTATTGCTTTTAAATTATCTCAGTGTTTTGCTCACAATGAATTTTTTTTTTGCTAAAAACTAAAATTAATTCTTCAAGAGGTGAGCTTTTGCAAGAATAAGTGTCTTCAAATTAATTTTCAACAAAGTCAAGTTTAATAATTCCCAAGTCAGTAATGCCTAGACGTTATCCCTACACTTTGATCCCAAAAATCCGATATGCCCCTAATACACATGCACTATGAGGACACCACTGAAGAAACACATTGCATGTTACTCAGCCATGCTAAGGTGCTAGGACTAATATATGATTTTTAAAGCGCTATAAAGGTGAAAAAGTATTCATAGCTGTTTCTTAGAACATGTACATTGTGTCATAATAAAATAAGTACTGAATGTTTATTTTGGTTTCTTATAATATGCACCTGATAACATGAAAACTCTCTGCTTTGCATGAGTTCTGCCTTATCACTCATAGCATTTGTTTTGGAGAATTATCATTCTATTATTTTAAAATTAAAAAAGGTAATTAACCCTAGACACATTTAAA
>NW_020955214.1:1277010-1335584 GCF_003031625.1 Empidonax traillii
AAAAAAAAAAAAAAAAAAAAAAAAAAAAAAAAAAAAGAATTTTGAATGCCAGTGAAACAGTCAGTTAGGACATTTGCTGTTTCACAGAGTGTACCAAGTCTGTTTAATAGTTTGTGAC
The DNA here is from genome assembly GCF_003031625.1 of Empidonax traillii. Classification (NCBI taxonomy): domain Eukaryota; kingdom Metazoa; phylum Chordata; class Aves; order Passeriformes; family Tyrannidae; genus Empidonax; species Empidonax traillii. Next base: position 1,277,129 of record NW_020955214.1, read on the forward strand.
AGAATAGACAGATATGCCATGCATATACCTCCAAAAGGATTTTAAGTCAGCAGGATACAATGGCCCAGACCAGAATGTGAGCAGAGTATCTCCTCACCGTATTCCCTGACATGGAAGTTAAAGTATATCCTAAATTATCATACATGGCCAGATTTCAGTGTTGTGCTTCTTGCTGACAAAAATCTCTCTAAGATTCCAGAATGTTTTATGTCTCAGGTACATCCTGCTCTGTGTTTCTCAGGCCCTCTCTCCCCCAGGCCCACAGATGATAAAACTATCTGTTGTTCTGCAGAGCTCCTATAAAAACACTTATTTCTCTTAATTCCAAGGCTATTTGCACTGAAAGCCTTTGAAACTTCTCTAATCACTAGATATTGGACAATACACCTTCACTGGCTCCACTGAAAACCATCTGGATTGTCTCAAAGGTTCAAAATGTATGTGGAAAAGGATAAAATGTAGTAACAGTGCACTGGTACGTAAGCTGCCCACATCTTAAATTTCCTTTGTCAGACAAAAAATTTCTTTTTTCATTGTTGCCATAATGACAGTCAGTAAACCTTCCTTTCAATGAAAGGAAACAAATTCCCTTGAAAAACTACATACCAAGTACATTAGCCGTACACTGGAGAATTCCTGAGACATCCTCAGTTTCTTCATTGCCAGAGCAGTCTGTATAGGAGCATCTGTTTGATATATTGTGAAAATTCTTCTCTGCATCTCTGTAGCTACAGAAAAAAAAAAAAAAAAGTAATAAAGTTATAGCATCTCCTTATACAAATGCAAAGTCAACAAATGTCTTTCAGAAGTGGTGACAAAGGATTAAAACCTCTCAATGATGGACACTTTTAAGATTCAGCTGGACAGAGGACTGGGCTATCTTGTCTAGACTATGCTTTTACCAAGAAAGGTTGGATCCTTAAGGTCCCTTTCCAATCTGGTATTCTATTACTCTGATTGAAAAAGGATTGCCTATTCTCCTTGTATAAGAAATATTTCAGTTCATTAAGCAGTCACCTTCTGACGGGATTGTACAGAAGCAGGTCCGAACAGCTGTTTACCATTAATGTCCAGAGTATGTATTGCTACTTCAAAGCACCTCTAAGAATTTGAGAGAAAAAAATAAAATTAAAAAGCTTATCATGCAAGGCTGTGACTTGGGAGACACAGAGCAAAATATTACCATGCACCTTTTACTATCTCACATTAGCACTTACCCAATAACTTGATGCTCAAAATACTGCAGTGTCTTTTGAAGAGTTTGCCGAATAGTCTGAGGCTAGGGAAGAATAATTTAAAGTATTGTGAGATTAGGGAGTATAGCACAGTTAAATCAACAGATCTTTTAACACACTATTTTTCTCTAGTTTTACTCCTCTTGGTCTTCTATCTGCCATACACCCAACACAACAATGGATATGAAATATTATTATTCATTCCTTGTATGTTACTTCATTTAAACAGGAATGAATTTTACAATGTGACATAATTAATACTGTTTATGACTAGCTGCACATAACAAAGGAACCACTTCACTATCATCTCTCAAAAACTATCACCAACCAATTATCTCACTAATTGAAAATAATTTGAAATAGTCTGCAAGAAAATGGTATTATTTTGTGATGAAAGTATCACCAGGAAAAGACATTGAGTTTTTAAACTCTAAATGCTCCCTGGGGCATTTTATAATAAAGAATATTAAAAGATGCAATTTATTTTGGCTTACTTTCCTGACAAGCTATGACTCTTCAGTCATCTTTCAAATTATCAGGAAAGTCAAGTTCATCAAAAGAAAATCATGACATGCTTCAAGCATTTCTATGCTATTTCATTTTAATAGATGTTCACCAAACTACATATGAGCATTAATGTTTTTATTTGCATTATTAATACAACTACAGTGTTCCCCAAAATACTTAGGTGCATACATAAGTTTATTTTCTGAATTACTACTGTTGCTGAGGGTATCATTATTTTGTGTTAATTCATGAGAGATCAAAGAGGTGGTAGGTGACCTGTCCTGGAAACAGTCAAGGTCAAGTTGGATGGGGCTCTGAGGAACCTGATACATCTGAAGACGTCCCTGCTCCTTCCAGGGAGGCTGGACTAGATGACCTTTAAAGGTCCCTTCCAACCCAAGCTATTCTATGATTCTATGAACAAAAATAAGTTCAAAATAGATGCAAACCTTGAAAGAGGTTTTTCTTGTTAACTCTGTTTCAGATAATTACTTTACTTCTCTGTGGGAGCTCAGTTACCTGTGCCAAAAGGCTTTAAAGTTATATGTTCTCTTGTAAAACACAATGGAAGCACCACAGGAATTAAACCATCATACATCAAAAAAATCTTCCTCTTCTCAGTGGTCCAGCAGGTGTTGAAGTCCTTAGGTCTAATGGGCTACACATGTATTTCATGGCACGTTCTCACAGTGATTCAAAAGCTTTCTTGCGCTCAGCACAGAAAAATCCACTCTTCACACAGAGAAAATATGTATTTTCCCACACCAGCAACAAAGCAAATCAAAATAGCTTTAAGCAAAGAAGTCCAGCGAGCTGCCATCTCCCATCTCCATACAGTATCTCCCTCAGCCCCACTCCCTACACACAAAACATTAGAACTCCACCAGCGACTCCTCTGACATGAAATAGGGAATAATAGAAATGTTTGATTGCTAAATTAAATCTCCCTTCTGGTTCTGCCAAAGAGCTTTTACGGCAATATGGAAGACAATATGGAAGGTAGCAATGCTTGGTATGACAGTACAGAGGAAGGAAAGCAGATTTTTGTTTTCTCGGGAAGTTTACAGCTTACAGCACCTAAGCAATGGATTGTTTTTGCCTTTCTCATGCCTGACACACAGATGCTGCACTCCTTACCCAGGAAAAAATGGCTTTGAGTACCTCAGGATTTGACCATACAAGCAATCTTCTAGTCCGTGTTAACTTTCTCTTCTGAAAGCCAAATCGACTGCCTAGTGGTTGTCTGAAAATTACATACAATCCCAGGAACTCACACCTCTTTTTACTGGCAACTCCAATCAAATCTTGGAAATAAAGTAGGGACAAAATAAGGATTTAATATTAAAACATGGGTCATAAACAGAGCTTTATGTAATATGCTCAGAGCCAGTATGAAAACTTATCCAAGGAGTCACAAATCTTTTTTTGTCTCTGCCATAAATTATTATGGCATGTTGCTGTGCACAGTTAAAAAGCCACTATCCTCACCTTTTCAGTTTGCCATTTTTCATCATTGGTGAATGTCATTTTGTTGTAGATGTAATTCTGTAACCAGGGCCATGGGTAAACAAAACAGCGAGAAGAGACAAGACACCTGCTTACAGCTGCTTACCAGAGCAGTTTGGTGTATTACTTCTTCCATTACTGACAATGCATTGCCCACAAGAGAGAGAATGAGCAGGAAAACATTTCCACATTTTTTCTGTATCCAGCACCAAGATTGGATGGAAGCAATATAGCTAAACCTTCTCCTGGAAGCATGATACACATCACCTCTCCAAGAAGAATAGTTCTGCCACTAAGGGAAGTAAGAGACAGCTTTTAACCACACACCTCCTCCACTGCAATCTAAGTCTGTGCCATTCAGGTACCCAGTGACACTTATTTACTGGACAGGTTTTAAAGCTTCATGGCCACTTAAAATGAAAGATTTAGTGTAAATGTAAACCAGTGACTGATACTTAAACAATTAAATGTCAACAATTCCTTTTGATTAGAATGATTTACTAATATTTGGTATACATTACAAAAGAAATAGTCACATCAGTTCATGTTTCTAAGGGCAAATCAGAGGTAAATTATTGCTATTATTAACTGTAAATTAATTCAAGGATTGTCATACCAAATAACATCCAGACTCCATATGGAATGACAATATATAAGGTAGAAGACAACACTGAAGATACTCAGACAGACCTCTTGCATGGCAGAGACCACAGGACTTCCCAAAACTAATTCTGAATTCAGACATCAGGCCATGGCTAACCCTAATGTATCAGAATAAACTGTAAAACAAAACTGACATAATGATTCATACAGGTTTGAAGAAACCTTTGTAGGTCTTCTAGTCCAACCTCCTGCTCAAAGTAATTTGAGTTACAGCTGATTGTTCAGGTCATTCACCAGACAAGTTTTGAGTGTCTCCAAGGATAGCAATCCCACAACCTCTCCAGGAAGCCTGTGCCAGTGTCTGAACACCCTCATGACATTTCTTTTTTTTTTTTTTCTTAATTCTGATTTGAATTAAGAAGCTGATCTTCCAGCTTTCCTGCCTCTCATTCTTCTTACACTTTGCATCCATGTGGAAATCCTGAACAATCAACTGTACACTGCAACAAGATACCCCCAAAGCTGTCTCTTCTGAAAAGTTGAATAGATGCAGCTTCCCTAGCCTCTCCTCAGATGTCCCATGCTCTATCCCTGACATCCTGGTAGTCTTCTGCTGGCCTCGATAGCAATCCCTAGAGGGTATGCAGTGTTAACTGGTTGCTAATTCAATTTTGTGACTCTAATGTCCACCTTCTGAGCCCTAAGATACAGTCAATATTCCATGTACCTTATCATCCGCTTAAGCAGTCTGTATCTCATCAGTTTGGCTCTGATGACAGTGCAGGAGAACATGTCAAAGACTTTCTTACAATTAAGGAAGACAATATCCCTTCATCATTGAGCCAGTCATCTCATTACAGAACTCAATCACGTCGGTCAGATAAAATCCATCTTTGGTAAAGGGCATAAATTTGGCTGTTCCCAATCACGACCTTATTGTCCTTTTTTGTGCCAAGAAAAGACTTCCAAAAGGACTTTCTCCACAACCTCCCCATGTATTGAGGCTGATTGGTCTGTAGTTCCCTGGATCTTCCTTGTCCTTCTGGATGCTGGGTGCAATATTTGCCTTTTTCTAGTCATCAAGGCTCTCCCATGACTGGAGTGAAGAAGACTTGGAGTCTTTCTCATTTCCATCCCTTCAGGTGCAGGTAATGAATGCCTCAATATCCCTCGAGGGCATCCTGTGACTGCTTCCAACTTCTGTTGATATATTTTTCTGCATTTGAACAAATTAACTATTCTGGTGCTTTGAGAAGAGTGAATCTTAACCAGCTTCTTGTACCTATTTACCCTATAGGCTAGTTTCTCATTGGAGCCTGCCAAAATGAACTGTGAAGAAGCCAAAATCTACTCTCCTGAAGTATGAGTCCACTTATTTGTCTTTCCCACCCCTCTCAGTGTTTTGAACTCCAGCATATCAGGATCACTTTCTCCAGGGATGCTTCAGCCTTTAGACCTTCAACCAGTTATTCCTCATTTGTGAGTAAAAGCTCCAGCAGAGTATTCCTACCTTGTCAGCTCATTGATCACCTGCGTTAAGAAACTGTCCTCAGCACACTCCAAAAATTTCCTACATTGCTTGTGCTCAGACCTATTCCTCTTCTAATGGATTTTGAGTTGGTTCAAGTCCTCCATAAATAACAAAGCTTACCATTTCAAAATTTCATCTAGCTGTCTAAAGGTTTCCTCTGCTTTCACTTCTTGACCTGACAGTGTGCAGCAGACATAGCACCAAACCTGCTCATCTGTCTTCTGCTCCTGACTCTCATTCTCTGGGCCACCTTGCTCTGTTCAAAGGGAAGTGCCCACTCACTGCTGTCACCTCTTTACATAGAGTGCAGATCCCGCTCCTCAGCTTCCCAGTCCAGCCTTTCTGAAGAGCCTGTGTCTACCTCCTGCAGAACTCTCATCCTGAGAGCCCTTACACACAAGTGTGTGTGAAATCCCACAGGAGGTCCAAGCACAATGGCAGCACGGGGATGTCTAATGCCACCTTTTTGCTCCCCATGCTGCTTGTGTTTGGGCACAGGCACTTGAGATGGGCTCCCAGTCATGCTGCTTTCACGAGGTGAGCACAAGAGCCTCTTCCATCTTTTTGCTCACTCTTCAGAGAATGAAGACCCTTCCACAACAAATATAACTTAAACCCCCCCTCACAAGGTTGTACAGCCAGAGAGAAGAGACCTTGCCTCACTTTGTCAGATGAATGCCATTCTTGCTTAACAGTCCTTGCTCCTCAGAGCATGTCCCATGTCCATCGAGATCAAAACCCTGCCCTGCCAGCAACACCACCAACAGAGCTACAGACTGCCTTCCTAGATGTGTCTGCTACAACCAGAGCCTTACCCCCCTCACTAGCAAGATCAAGGAGACACTAACTGGGCACTCAAACCCTTTGCCCTTGCACTCAAAGCCATGTAGTCACTCCTGATACTCTCCAGGTCTCCCCCGGCTCCATCATTGGTGCCCACACGGATGAGCAGCAGGAGTCATAGTCCAGGAGACAAACAAGCTTTGGCAGCCTCTTTGCAACATGTATGTGTGAGCTCTTGGCAAGCAGCAAACCTGAGACAGCAAGGCAGGTTGGCAGATGAGTGCTTCTGATACCTACCACCCTCCTTTTCTTGAAGCCTCTAAGAGTTGAGGCTCTGCTCATTTGCCTCATCCCAAGGCAGGTCATCTCTTCCACCTTTTCCTAGGGCATTTTACCTTCTCTGTAACTGCTGAAATCACAGGTGGAAAAGGGGCCCTAGTTGTGTTGTCAGAAGTAATAGATCTACAACCTCCTCCACCTTGAGAGTTTCCACCTTTGACTCTCAAAGGTTATCTCTGTTTTTCTCTCCTTTCTTTCAACATGGAGCTCGGTTTCTTGGCTCTGCAGGGTGTCTGGAAAGACCTGTCCATCCTCCCTAATGTACATATCCTGCTTACTATCTATTACAGCTCTTCCACCTGTCACCTCGGTGCTATGACCAGAGCACACAGCTGTTGACACCGTCAGGCAGCAATCCTGATGGTGGCAGCCCTGCCATGACAGCCACTGTCATGGCACCAGCTGCCACAGTTCACAAGATGCACTCCTAAAAAATCTGCACTTCTTTCTGGATCTCACCTTGCTTTCCAGCAGTGCAAGACCAGTTCAAGTCCTGAAGACAGAGGAGTAATAACTCCTCAAAAACACTTCTGTGAATAACTGGAGAAAATATTAATGAAGATATTTTTCTAAATGAACTTGAAATATTACTAAATTTTTATTTTTTTTTTAACTCAGACAACTTCCTCTGAAAACAGACTTTAGTTTAAACATTGTGTACATTTTATTTCTTTTTCTTAGTTCAATTTTCTCTTCTTGTGGCTTCATCGCCTCAGTTTTGCAGACAAAGGAAAAGAACTTCCACTTTAATTGCATCCCTTGTTATAAATGTCTTTCCTAAGGCAATCAAACATAAGCTTTCCAATCTTCTCAGAGGACAGAGACTTTAGCCTATTCCCTAGCCATTTTCTGTTGCCTGTGAAATGTCTTTCATTTGATTGCAACACCTTCAGAAATAAATGGTAGGGTTCATCTGCCCAACTGTAGGCACCCAAAGTGATTCATTTCATCCTACAGCTGGCATCTAATACACGCCTGAGGACTCAGTCTTTATAAATACCCATTTCTTTCTTTTGTCTAGAAAAGACATTGAGTGATTGCTTTAGACTTCGACATCTTTTAATGTTTAAGTGAGGACAGACAAACCCCACCCTGAGGTGACAGAACTGCACACAGTATCCCAGGTGACTCAGCCTACATTTACATAAATGCAGTTTCAAATTCTCCATCCCATCCCTTCTGCATCCTAAGAATACCTAGACAGTATCAGGGAGGAATGGAACAGAGAGGTCCAGAACCAAGAGAGCAGCCCCGTACACAGACAGTTCCTCCTTAACCCTAACATTTTTCCTTGTAAAAGCTAAATGGCTCCTAGCTGAGCATCAGAAAAGCTTCAGCAATCATGCTGTTAAAAACCTGAGTGCTTAAAACTTGAAACATGCAAGTTGAAGCACTGAAGAGCATAACAGGCTCAGTTAGAAATCACTTTGTTTCTATCAGAATTTCTTCAAGTCAGGTCAGGAGGCTCCTCCAGATTATTGTGCCCTGGGGAGTTGCAAAGTCCTTCCTAGAGGAACCTGCACCTCTGCAAACAGGAAAGACAGGATACCATGGATCCCAGCCAAATCAGCACTTTGAAGATGAAAGTTTTAAATGCTTCAAATTTGAAGTGTTCAATCACAAACTCAGCAGATGCGTAATACTTCATTTGCCGGTTCCACTGCTGGTGATCATTCATTAATGAAAAACTTTTTTTTTCATATTTCAAAAACAATTTTAGTCAAGCCTTTGTGCATAGGCGATTACAGATCTCTAAGCACCCATGAACAGGTGTGCATCTGGCCCATCCAAAAGAAGATAAATGGTAAAACAGTCATTTTTAGAATGGGGTTCTTTAATATTTATCCCATGATCATGTAAGCAGTGAAAAACTGTTCTCTGCCTGTCCTTCTGGTCACCAAAATATTGAATTAAAGTGGTTTTAAACAAATAATCAAGGCCCCAGCTGAAAACAAACATTTATCAACATTCCCAAGTGCCAGGAGTGTAGAGATAAGCATCAAAATTGATGTAGCTAAGGAAAAGTAGAAAGCAAAAAGAAAAGGAAGGCTCCTTTGGCATCCAACAATTTTCTGATGATGCAGAATGGAGGAAGGCCTCCTAGCAGGTCCAGGATTCCTCCCTTTCCCACTCCCAATAACTGAAGAATGGAATCAAAGGGAACAGACAGAAATCAGAAATGGAAAGCAGAATCTCAACATAAGCAATCATCTGAAAATTTAAAAAATAAATAATCTTTGAGGATTTAATTTTAGTGGTTTTGATAATATAATCAGGAAAAAATATAGCTTTGCTCTCGGGCTTCTGAACACCTAGGGTGCACTTATTTTTTCTCTGCGACTATATGAGCTAAAAATGTATCTTTTCTTCATGAACACCAGCTTCCCAATTCCCCAGGTTTGTACTTTAGATAAAAGCACCAACTACTTGCAGACCTCCATGACTGACACCAGTTCTGGTATCAAGAGACGATGATGGAGAATCCCCAGGAGGGGACTCTTTGGGGATACAGGGCAAGATGACTGACAGCTGGAGGCAAAACAAGCTGCCCTGCAACAGCTCACGATGATCCAGATGTGACCAGGTGAGGATGAAGTGCCTGAGCTCAATACCACTGAGATCAACCTGAGACCATTCTGCTCCTGAGTTCATGCAAACAGAGATACTCTTCACAGAGAAATACTTGTGCACATTAGAGAAAATGCCCTTAATTTAATAAATAACATTGAGACTAATAATTTTACCCAATACTATTTCATAGCAACAACAACGCAAACACTGTGAAGAAATAAAGCAGAGCTAAATAATAATTAGAAATTATAACTTCTGCATCCCCAGCTGCCTTTCAACTAGAAGAATCACAGACATTACAGATGGAAATTGCCTATTAGATCATCTAGTCTAACTCCTTGACAGTGAAGGATAAATATCTCAGGGTGCTTTCCCTTATAACACCGTCTGGGATCATTTTGTTCATCTTTGAATTTCCACCATGTCTGAAATGGACAGAAGATCTGTTCTGTGATGCAGAGAGAATGTGTTCAGTAGGTAAGAATAAAACAGATGATCTACCACTAATACTACCTGTTCGTCTTTTAATGCAGCAAACATCTACTACATAATAGTGTATGCTGTATAATAATAACTGCTACTCCAGCATATTGATAGGAAATGAAAGGCTTTACATGTCAGTCCTTCTCAAGGAATTTCTTCTGCTGACACAGAGAAAGAACCAATTTTCTTAGTATAACCAGACCTAATTTCATGTGCAGATCTGCAAAGATATTTATCCCTTTGAAACCTATGGACAATCCACAGAATTTTTGGCTTCATTTTAAAACTCAGTCTCAGAATTAGCAAACAGACACATCTAGAAAGAATCTGGATATGAGATGGTACAACTTCTTTTACTCAAAGCACTTTATAGCAGCCTTTAATATTAGCACAAGAGGTAGAAGGAAAGAGAGGACTGTCCTCTGTGTTAACACTGCAATTTACCAGAGTACACCCAACCACTGCGAGGTGGTAACTGGCTCTGCTCACACAATTTCAAATGAAGGACATTCACCCTCATTCTGATGTAGCCATGACAGCCATGACATTTCTTTTTGAGGGGCATATATTAATGATCATGACATTCTTATCTACTTTCTGTCTTTCTCTACCTGCACCTGGACATTTTGGCCAGGGGACAGGCAGAGAAGTTCAAAACAATTTAGATCAATTTTGTGGGATTAACACTGGTGCTGCCACACTCTGGGTTGTCAGCCAGCGGGTCACTTCTGTCTGTGGGCAAGCCTGTTCCCCCGCGGGGATATGCTCACAGCTTCCAAGCAGCAAAGATGTTTGTAATGTATGAATGTTACTGGGACATTTTTTTTTCCCCAAGCACTGTAGGGAAGTTAAGATTTCAGCCTGGAACTGCACAAACATTAAGAAACCCAATATTGCTATGATCAGTCTAAGCACTAGATGTCAAATATTCAAATTCACCCTCAATAAAATGACCTCTAGGTCAACACTGCAATACTTCAATGTTGAAGGCCTTCTGGTGCAGCTAATTTTGTTGTTTTTTTTTTTATATTTTATTTGCCATGGCTGAGTTTTCCTTGCATGCGATGCTGGACTACTGAACAAGACAAACAAACAAAACCCACTATGATGCTCATATTGATGAAAGTTTTCCAGAATGTTCTTGTTTAAGACACCAAAATTCTATTCCATGCTATGAAGTAACAGATTGACTGGCTATTGACTACTCATGTGACCTTGTCTATAAATGAATTTACTCTCTGTTAACTTGAAAGATACTCAGTGAAAGTCTGATTTTAATATGCTTTAAAAAAAAAGAAAAAAATCATCCTGTTTGCCTGCTGGAATTGAAGGTTTCTCATGGGATGTGCCTTTCTTAAACACTTTCATGCTTCACACCCACATTCTTTAGAAGGATGTTATTCATGAAGCTCAGCCAGCCTGGCCTACCAGGTGAATAAGCTCATCACACCACTGATACGGATATCATTTGGCATTACCTTATTTCATTCATAAAGTTAGGTGGAAGTCATTTCTACAACAGCAGAGCTTAGCTATACCTGGTGGGTTACTGTGAGTCATAAGGAGCTCAGAATACTCATGCAAATTTTTCTCAAAATCTTATGCAAAAATCCATTTGCTACCTCTCCTTCTAGTGGCAGCAACTTGTTATAGCTTCTAAAAGGAGTAGCATTCCTTGAGACTAAGTGGTAGAGGTTTATGATGGAGCCAGGTTAGATATAAGCTGCTAAATTGTAACTTCTCTGCCAAAACCCCACCTCCACTCACTGGAGGATTCACTTGCCATTAAGCAATTTGAAGTTACTGTGACATAAGTAATAGCCTACACAGTAACGTAAATGACTGCCTTTAGGTTCACTTTTCTCCACTGTCAGAAGGAAGGCTATTTAAAAAAAAAAAAAAACAATTCTTATATTCCAACTATTTGGCAGCCGCCAGTAGCAGCTTCCTAAATTGTATACGAAAAAAACGTTCTTACTTTAATATATCTTCAACTGGGCCTTTAAAGAATAGCAGGAATAATTCTAGATGAACAGAAAAGTGTAACAGAAATGATTTTCACTTAATAATGTTCATAGTTCAAGAGATGCGTTACATAGACCATTCAGAAAATAAAATCAAACGTAAATGTTAGTCAGTTTAAAGCTGTGTCATGCTGTAATTCTCATTCCAGAAAGATCAGTACAGCGCTTGGGGGTACATAGTCTCCTCTAAATGAATGCACAGTCACTCCTAGCTCCTTTAGGATAGTCCATGACTCTTAGATCCAAGCAGAGTATTTGACTTTTCAAATCAGTGAACAAATTATGTTTTTCTGATTTTGTTTCTATTTTCAGCCTGGTATTGGATACAAGTCAAGATAGAACTGGAGCAAATGTGAAAATTGCTGCAAGGAACTGGAATTCAGTAAGATTCTAAATGCCATTTCTAAAGAATCAAGCTATGTCAACTGGTGCCAGGATACCACTCCCATATAACAGAGTTCTTAAGGGCAGAAAAAAAATCATTTTGATAATGAATAGCATATAGTATCACCTTTTTCAAATATAATTAATCAAAATTTGTGTCATTGTGGGTGTAAAATTCATCCTTTAAAATGAAACACAGTAACAAAAATGGAATCAAAAGTAAAATGTATCATTACATTTGCTGGTGATATACATATAATTACTGAGTTATTTCTTAAAAACAAGGTCTTAAATCAATGTTCCTATTAGGGTCCCAACATTTTATTATTTATCTCCAATAAACTGAACCAGCCCAGTAACAAGGACAACTGTGTTTGGACTCCAGATTTTCCTGATCTAAGTGCATAACCAAAGACCCTTTGACAGTCATTCAGATGCAAGAAGACAGAGGACACCTGTGCTCAGTCAGAAACATGATTTAGGAAGACCTTAGAATGGATAGGAGCTGCCTTCACAATTCTGAGCTCAGCTTTGTGGGAACATCACAGGAATGAAAGGCTGTGAGAGGGCAAAGCCAGACATGGGGCAACATGCATGGAGCGTTGTTGGTCATGATCTCTCGAGCTGAAGGAGTCACAAGAGCTGTGTACAACACCTGGGGTTTATTGCAATGAGCAGCCAAGTTTGGTCCCACAAAACATCATCTTCACACTCCAGTGCTAAGCACTGCCCTGGCTGGATACGGTTCCCACAACCCTACGGTCTGCAGTGCCTGGCTGTGCCCAGCTGCTGGCACAGCCTTGACGCTCCTGTTGTCAGTGCACCTGATTACTCAGCAAACTTGGTACTTGGTGAGGCAGCAGGGCAGAAACTTGATGTGATGTTCAGTATATGCACTGTCAGTTTGTTGGGTGCAGCTGTGACAAAAAGCTGCCTCTCCTTGAGTTGCTGCTGCTCTGCCTCCCTGCCCAGTGCACCCTGTTTCCCAGACCTTCCCCAGCACAGCCAGTGGCAGGGTATGAATGCAGGTCTCATCACTACACACTTTTCCTCAAAATACGCAGCTCTTTTGGTGGGAGGTGAGCCCTATCATCCTCCTAGTTCTGGCTGTCAAAAAAAGAGAGCACTTGTGGTAAGCAAGTTCCAGATGAACAGTATCAATCTTTCACCCATCCAGGCATGTTGGAAAACATTTACAAACCCACAGGAAAATAAAATAAACCTGTGCTAATTGCAGATCAGGTCCCTATATCCTTTAGTATAACAACTGCAGGGAAAAAAAATCTCCAAAAATCAATTTAAGAGAAAAGTTGCAAAATCTTGTGTGCTAGAAAGTGCTAGAAGTTGTTCTGTGGGAGCAAGCAGAAGGGGTTGGATTCACCCCTTGCTGCAATACAGCAAGGTTCACTTTTTTCCTACGATTCCACAAAAAGTGATATTTATGCAAAGTCACACTCAGCTAAAATTGAGACCAAGATTACAAGTGATAAAAAAGGCAATAACTTATTTTCATTGTATTTTACTGTATTTACAAATATTTCATTACTGCATTTCATTCTACATAATCTTTTACAGTTCAGCTGTACTAACTCATGAATGCATTGCACAGAAGATATTAATATTTTCATACACAGTTTTGTGCTACCACTCATAAGATGCAGACTGCTTGCACAGCCTTCTTGCTGTTCTGCCCCACAGACACTCCTCTTGAGTGCCCAGTCCTCTTTTGCCCCTTGCATGCTTTTTCCTGCTCTGTCCAAGGCTCTCCACATGCCCAGAGCAGCTCCTCATATCCCCTGCTACTGCCACATTGAAGCAACACTGAGACCTCTCTGCATGGCACATGTATTAAACACACATAGAGAATTTTTCCCCAGGGAAAGCACAAAAAAATATTTTACTGAGGATTTCGAACCTTGGCGTTGCTGAAGGAAAGCACAAAACTAAGGCTAAGTATAAACAGCAGGAACCTGTAGCATCCTTCAGCTGCTGGGATGGGGACAAATTACTGCTGCATTCATGTTTAAAAAGAAAACATTAAACCTTGCAAGCTAGATATATAGTATATACATTTGTATGTGCCTAAATATGTTTTTATGCTTAACAGAGACCCATATCTATAGTATTATGGAATGAAGGTCCACCTACATTGATAAAAAAGCATTAAGGCTTTTTGTTTAGAAAGAACATCTGTCAATGCACCTTTCAAATTTGCCTTCTAATTTTACAAACAACAGAAATTGGTCCCATTTGACATCAATTTCATAGGCAAAGTTTGTTTTTTATTTCTAATTAAAGTCATTCCTGATTTATATCAGCAGATGTGCAAAAATAATCACATCCAAAGTGTTAGACATATGGCAACTTGACTTGTTGCATGAAGGCATATATCCCAGAATTCGGTAAGAATGCACCAAAATAACAATGCATCTTAACAGCGGTTTCTCTGAGTGAAAAATGAAAAGGCAGGGAACCTGGTTCTTGACTTATACCAGGACTATAACAACATGACCTTTTAGACTTAATGACATTAATTTGTGCCAAAATGTGTAAGATGGGAGGGAAGTAGTAGTTACACTGCCAAGATAAAAAAGGAAATTTTAAGCAATGTGTATCACATTAAAATTTAAAAATAACACAGTTTTTTGGCAATAAGGGTTGCTATAATTGCATCCCAAAGAAACCTTGGAAGCTGTTGTTTGGGACATCAAAACCAGGTTGGATGAAATTTTTTGCATTCTTAAACAAAATTACTCTGGGTGCAAGAAGGAAAGAGGACTATTAGATCTATCAAAGTTTTCCTCATCTCTTAATTCAAAGAATGTGTTTATTTTGAAAACATATTTGACAATGCATCAAAGCTGTAAAACTGTAATTGTCTTTTATAGCAAGCTGGAGAAATACAAATACTAAGGTTATCTAAAAATATGCACTGAGCTACTTCAGAATATTTCAAATATTTTGGGTAACACATGCTCTAATTATACCATTGTATCATTATCAAATTAAATAGCTTTTTTCTTGTACTAAAACAAGACAGGTCACCTTAGATATCATCTATTAATACCAGCATTACAAGACCAGATTCCCAGTGGAGAGGGAAAAAAATCAATGGGAAAGAAACATCTTAACTTAAACTGGACGACTATTTGGTATGTGATGCACTGACTTCACCCATTAAACAGGTTGTCTACTTCTATCCAGCCAGTTAAATAAATACCAAACAGAAAAGGGTATATTAAAATTGACACAAACGGATAGTTGATGGTGGTGAGACTCGTAAGTAGTTTCCAAAGCTAGCTAACAATAATGCAAAAAGATGATCCAATGCCACAATATCAGATAGAGTTGTCCTGCAGATTAAGACTACTTGTTGCAAATAAGGTTTTATGCCTTAATACGTTAAACTGTTCCAGAGACCTAACAAGCATTCAGTTGCAGCTGGAACTTTATGAGGAAATTTTAGTGATGATCACAGAGGTATGTACAGGAGTGTAACACAATTGTAACAGAAAGGCTGTAGAACCTTCTATTTTACTCTATCAGAACTCCTGAGACATGGATTTCAGTCTTAAAGACGGATGCTACCATGTGTTACAGGATCAACCTGAAATCACTCCCTATTTTAGCACACGGACAACGGTTCACAGACCCTCAACTACAGGTGTAGCTATCTAGATAATCGTCAAGTCATGCATTTCAAAGTCCACTTTAAAGAAACTGATCTGTCAGGAATGTCTGCACATCCAGGAGGCACAGGGAAATCTGTTGCTGAAATATTTCTGAACACATAGCAAGAACTTTGCTTTACCCTATTTAGTACGGAGAAGCCCTACAAATGTAGTAAGTTCACATCGATGCTGAAGAAAGAATGTGCATGCCATGCATCACAGAGATGTAACTTTCCACATTAAAAAAAAAAATATTTCTAGGACCTGTGAAAAGCACTTTATCATACTGATTTCATTCAGAAAGGGACTCGGCAGAGATGATAAACCCAGCCAAGGCGGCAGCTGCTCCTAAGCGTGACTCCCGACCCGATTTCCAGCACCGGGCTGCCGGGAGCTATACTCCCGCAGGTTTTGCGGGGCTGGCAGCCGGCAGCCGAAGCGAGCACGGAGAGGCAGCGTAGCGGGCTCCAGCGGCCCGGCGGGATAGTCTGGGAGGGGGGCGTGGGCACCACCGCCCCCTTCCCGACAGGGACCCGACCCCGCGGGGCGGCCGTGGGGGCTGTGCGGGGCGCGGACGGGCCGGGGCCGAGCGCGGGGCACTCACCGCGGGGGCCGTCAGGCGGCGGATGCTCTCGCCCAGCGAGTCCAGGTTGACCCGCCGGCGGCGCGGAGCGCGGCGCGCCCCGGCGGTGGCCGCGGCGGCGGCGGTGGCGAAGGGGGTGTCGGCGGGGCCAGGGGGGCTGCGGCTGCCGTTCCAGCAGAGGCGGGACAGGGGACACTCGCCCTCCTCCTCGGGGCTCGTCTCCGGGCAGTCCGAGCCCAGGGAGCTGAAGGACTCCGACGAGATCTTGCGGCGGGACATGGTGCCGCGGGGCGGCGGCGGCGGCGGCGGAGCTCAGCGCGGGGCGGCGGGCAGCCGCGGCGGGCAGCGCCGAGCTGGGTGGCCGCGGGGGCGGCCGCCTCGCATGGCCGCGGATGCCCCTGGGCGGGCGAGAGGCAGCGGCGGAGCCGCCGTGCCGGGGCCGGCGCAGACCCCGCTCCGCAGTTCGCCGCGCCGGGCCGGGCCGGGAGCGCGGGTACCGCTCCGCGCCGCGCCGGGAGGCTTTAAAGCGGCGGCGGCGGCAGCGCCTGCTGCCCTCCTCTGCCTCGGCCGCCCGCCCCGCTCTCCCCTCCCCCGGCTCCCTCGCTGCTTCGCGGGGATCACGTGTTGTTTGGAGCCCTTTCCCCCTCCTCCTCCTCCTCCTGCCGCCTCCCCCGCGCCGCTCGCCGCCTGTCGCGCCCGGCCCCGCTTGCCGCGGCCGCCGCTGGCCCCGCTGCCCCGCTCCGGGGGGATGCTGGCACCGCCCGCGCCGCCCCGGCAGCTCCCGAGGGGCGGGCCGAGGGCCGGGCCGGCCGCAGCCCACGCTCCCACCGCCGCCGGCTGATGGGAGGGCGGGCAGGGCTCTCCGCCCTGCGCTGTGGAGCTGGGCGAAGGGGACGGGGGAAGCGGGTCGGTGCCCCAGCGGGGAGCGGCGGTGTCCGTGAAAGGGGTTGGGGACGGTGCTGGCGTCCACCCGTTGCGCCCGCCGCCGCCCGTCCCGCCGCGGTGCTGGACAGCTCCCTGGCAGCTCCGGCGGCCGAGGAAACCGGTCCGCGCTCCCTGCTTGCCGCTCACCGCCAGAGAACTTTTGGAATGGCATTCGTGGATCTGAAGCTTAGGAAATAAATCATTTTGAAAACTGGGAAGGCAGGATGCCGACCACCAGCTTTCAGAGACAAAAGTTCTTCTCGTCTTTGTACAAGCACTGCTCCTGCTAACACTGCGGGTCATGTCCAAAACAGAAAAGAAGAAACTAAATTAATTCGTCTGCTACAGTCTTGGCAAGAGGAGAGAGGACTGGTTCAGAGGACCCAAAGCAGAGGAGCTTGGATCCAGGATGACAAGCAAGGTGTCTCCTTCCCAGCTTTCCCTACCCATGCTGTCAGTTTAAAGACACTTGGAGAGTTTCATGGCAATAGTGATAACCCCATGTAGTTCTTCTCAGAAAAAATGCTCCAAGAAGAGGTGATCTCAGCTGTAGTGGCTCGTCCTACCATCAAGGAAGACAACTTGTCATTACTTTGCCTTTGTTCAAATAAAACTTATTTTAAAAGGCAATGATTTTAAGATAGTTTTTACTCTGCCTTTTCCCTGTATTATGACATGTTTTACAACCTTATCCTTTTAAATGTCTGAGTGCAGCCTAAACAAGAAGTCACTAAAGAGGCTAGGAAGATTTCCACTGGCATGAAAGAAGTTTTGAGCATGGCCCTAGGCAGACTAAGCCAGTGTCTGCTCTCAGAAGAGGCACAAATCCGTGGCTGAGCATGCTGCTTTTAACTAGGGCACAACAACCCTTGCCAGGACATTGAGTTTAGGGCTGTCATCCCTGTTTCTTATGACTCACCTAGTGTCTATTCTTTTTTTTTTTTCCTATAGAAATATATAGAGAGTAAGAGAAGCTATGAATCTTTTGCTATAATTTTTTTAATTCCTAGTGCTTGAAGCCTGAGGCTTGAAAGGATGTATAGTAAAGCCAGAGTGGTCCATACTACCTTCTATTGCCTTGTGAAACAGTATGCTTGGGATGCACAAACTTTCTTTTTGAAATACTGGTGATACCCTCAGCAGCCCTAGGACACAAATCGGACATGTTAAGTTAATTCACACATGAAACTTCGGATCTGTTGTCCTCCTCTGTCTTTCGTCCTCTAGTGATTAACAATACTCATCGGTGTCTGAGTATAGGGAGATGAAAGTTACTTCTCCCTTCTTCCCTCTAAAGAAATCCTCATTTTCACAGGTTCTTTGAGACCTGCTGCACTAGTCCCTGCTGGCCCTCAGGCCAAGCTACTGCCATTGAGGGCACTCAGGCATTAAGGGGTCTGGAAGGTGCCCTTTGGTGCTAAACATCATGCCTAGCACAGGGTACTCTGTGTTAAGATGTTAACTTTCTTCACATGTGCTTCCATTTCCATTAAATTTACTTCCTTCTCACAGACCATTCTGTACAGTCCTCAGTGAAGCAAACTTCCACTGGTTTCTTGGCTGATGCAGTGACAGTGACAACTGGGTAAGAGACACATAGTTTAGCGTGGAAAATATAAATACATATTTATAAGTCTACACTGCTAAAATACCAAAGTGTCAACTGGTTCCATGTGCAGCATTTCAGCTGTAGGGTAAGCAACTTGCTTGGAGGCAAATTTGCATTTTATTCAGCACTAGGGAAAAAGGGTTTCAACATGACAAAACTGACACTTTTTAAGACTTCAGTTTCCTCTTTTTCTTGAAGTTTAAAGTAGCACTCCCCAGTGCAACCTATTGGTAGCATTCACAGTTACCCTTGCAGCATTAAAGATTGCTTTCTTCATTCCTCTCATGGCCATATTCCTTTTGTGCCTGTTGTAACCCTGAAATGGGAAAGGAAATTCTTAGCTAAAGTGACTACTCCTGAGGTCAGGATTATTATAACTAAATGTGCTTGTATACCAAATGGACTCTTTCCAAAAATGTAAAAGACATTTTCCTTCAACATCTAGACGATGAAATTCACAGCCCAGTAAAAATGCCATTAAATTCTTCAAAAAATCATTACTTCAGCTACAGTAGTACTTTGAGCAAACCCAGACTCAGTGGTGTTATTCACTGGCTATTCTGATTAGCTACAAACTTTAAAACTTGTGGATGTAAGCCTCAAACCTACCTGGTCCAGTTACAAAGATGTTGGTAGTCTGCATTTTGCAACTCTGTTTGGGATTCATGAGGTGAAGCACATGAAATTGGATAGAGGCACCAGTTGGAAAACTACCAAACACCATCATAAGGTGTCTCAAGATAAATAGAAATGGACAGCAGAAGATCCAAGATGATGCAGGTCCTGGAGGTGAGTCTGGTGAGCCAATAAGTCATTCATTCCCTAGTTAATTATTCTCATTTTATTCGGCCTAATCCAGACACAACCTTGGCAAAAGCTAAATACCACAGAGGTTGTTTCATTTGACGGTCAAATGCCTTTGACAGCCCATAGGCATAGACATCTACAGCACATAAGAGAACAAGCATTCTTCTTTTATACATGTCTCATCAACCCAAATTTGTAGTTGACACATTATTGGATAAATAGCAGAAGTGTCTGTATAAAGTATAAGGTTCACCAAAACAGAGCCTATGTAACATTTCTATCATACTAGAACAGAATGCAATGTATGCGTCCCACATGTATTGCAGACAGGTCAGAGAAAAATATGAATATTTTTAATGTAAAGTTGCCCTTCTCATTAGACAGCCAGCGCAATATGAGCCAGCAGTGTGCCCAGGTGGCCAAGAAGGCCAGTGGCATCCTGGCTTGTATCAGAAATAGTGTGGCCAGCAGGACCAGGGCAGTGATTGTCTCCCATACTTGGCACTGGTGAGGCTGCACCTCAAATCCTGTGTCCAGTTCTGAGTCACCCACTACAAGAAAGACAAGAGCATGTCCAGAGAAGGTCAATGGAGATGGGTTTGAAGCACAAGTCTTATGAGGAGCAGCTGAGGGGACTGGAGTTGTTTAACCTGGAGAAAAGGAGGCTCAGAGGGAACCTTATCATTCCCTACAACTTCCTGAAAGAAGGTTGTAGCTAGGTGGGGATCGATCTCCTCTCACAGGCACCTGGTGATAGGATAAGAGGACATAGCCTCAAGTTGTGTCAGAGTAGGTTCAGGACGACATCAGGAAGAATTTTATCACAGAAAGTGTTGTTAAGCACTGAAACAGACTTCCCTGATGGTGTTCAAGAAGCTACTGGACATGGCACTTAATGCTATGGTGTAGTTGACAAGGCGGTGATCGGTCAAAAGTTGAAACTGAATATCTTGAAGGTCTTTTCCAACCTAAATGATTCTGTGACTCTGTGATTCTAAGAAAAATATTTTGAAAATCACAAATATTCTATTATTTTTTATCTTTTTTCAAATATTTTATCTTGGAACTAGTAAGCAAAACTCACAAAATTGAGTCCAGTTCTGACACAAAATGCATAGTCTTTAATTTCCATTAATTACAATGTGTTGGTTTATTGATAATTGTTCAAGCATTTCTCATCAGACATTATATGCTGGAGTTTTGGTGTTATTATTTTTTTTCACAAATACTGTTTTCCTGAAGCTCACACAGCCTTAGAAGATTAAAATACCAAAACAACTTCATCATAGTGCATTGTGTTGTCCTATCTGCCTTTGTTGAGAAACTGTTGGTGGCAAAGATGCTGAAAGAAAGTATTTGAATTAATCCAATTTAGTTATTAGTTGCATGTATCACATACATCACATATATAGTTCATATTTTTTCACCTATTACATTATATGGCTTTATATAATGAACTTTTTATAGTACTGCTGAACCTATAAGTACTTAATTTTCCCTGAATAGAAAAGATTGTTGTCATGGGATCAATGTCTCCCACAGAGAAAGTAAACATCTGTTTTGCAAAGCATTTCTAAAGCAGCAGGAGACTGTTATCCTGTGACAACATTCTATTATAATTATTTTATTGCAGTCAGGCAAAATGAATGATGTGTAGAGAATTTATTCTTTTTTCACGTTCTGTCAAACCTTTCTGTTTTTTATCCAATGACTTCCATCTGGAGTAGTGCCTGGAAGGATGGCTGGGGCATTCTGCCATTCGTCATTAATGATCCGTTGAATTACAACTGGCTCAAAGAACAAATCCATTCTCTGTTTCAACTACTCAGAAATAAAGTTAACGTACAAGGTACAGCAAACGCGCATTGGTCAAAGTTGACCTTCTGGTCATCAGGTTAGGTTTGAGTCCATCATGTTACACGATGTGTTACTGAAGTAGTAATTAATCTATTTTAAACTGCAAGATGAGATATTACATAATGAAAGAAGAGGAATCCGTCTTAATGCTCATAAAATGTGTTTAATCTGTGACCCTCAGCACACTTCTATGACTTGTTCTCATGGATGAAGAAAGCAAAGCACTGGTGACTGATACCACAAGTCTCACACTACATAGCAGATCAATAGCAGAATCAGGAATTCCTTGTTGCCTAATCTAACTTCAAGACAACTTTCTTCGGAATCAATTGGCTCAAAACATGAGTGGCCAGCATCAGATACATTTGTAAATTCAGGGATTTCACTATACTACCTTGCCAAAGTAGGATCAAAACAAGATATCAAGGCTGTGGAAAGAGAAGTTGTATTGACATCATCACTATTTCTCAACAAAAACATGTGATGGAAATGACTGATGGAGTGAGAAAAATAAGAATGCCCAAATAACAGTGCTTTGACTCAGATGACTGGGTCAAACTGAGATTGCAAATCTCAGGCAGAAGTGATGGCATACATCTTTAACTAATTGTCTAGAATAAACAAGCAGCTGGCTAAACATTCAGACTTAAAAATTTATAAATCACAAAAGAAAAACTATAGCGCAGCATTCAAAACCTCTTATTTCTGTTTCACTTGCAGAGAGAGACAGATTTACTGAAATCAATAAGAAGTGAGGTAAATCGAACCTTTTCTTGATCAGCATTTCATCTGTGTCCTGAGTATTTCACCCTGGGGAAAGCAGGTAACAGAGGCGGCATAAGTTCTGCCTCGGTGTTACTTATAGACCCCATCCAAATTCATTTAAAACACAAAAAAAAGAAGATGCTGATGGGCATCTTATATGGTCTAGAGCTACCTCACCCCTGTACTCTTTGCAGCTTGGTCAAACCACTGTTTATAGAAAAACATCTCCCTACAGAAAGCCAGTTTGTTTTCACTCTTGCAGCCATATTTATCCCAGAGATACCTCCTGCTACAAGCAGGTTGTTTTTTGTAAGGATATCAATGCCATCAACAAGGCTAATCTGAAGAAAATATAATGGTACCTACATACAAAATAAAATTCATTTCACTTTCAATCATCCTCTGTATGACTGTAGTGGGAGTTCAAAAAGACATTTTTCTGGACTTCTGAAAGAGCTTCCTGCACTCTTTATACAACATGAGAATCCAAAATGGCAAGGTCTTTAAGAGCTTCTTGTGTCCAGGTCAGAGGCTGAATTAAACCAGGACCCTTAAACTTTCTGAAATGTCTGCTGGAGCTACCTTTTCTCCTGAGGGGCAGCAGAGCTGATGCCCATGAGGCGAGTTGTCTTCCATATCTCTCCCAGTACTCTGGCTTGCTTGTAGAAATTCCACTTGGTGGTCTCTCACACAGCACATTCTAAGCAGCCCTGTGGTGCTCACCAGGCTGAGGAGGCACTGGGAAAGCATGTAGCAGCTCTGGAAGGAAAGGTAAGGAGTTAGCAGATAAGTACTGGGAAAGTTAGGGTAGTCATGAGGTACTGACCAGGTTTGACTGTGTTTGAATCCGACCTGTTGAAGGAGTAGTTTTCCAAGGCAAGTAGTACTGCACCACATTTGGGAGATGAAGAGGAGGGTTTTCTATCTTAGCTTACCCAGGGCCTGGCTAGGAGTGGGAGAGCAGGTTCTGTCAAAGGAGGCCAAGCCAGTGTACGTAACACATAGTGTTGTACTGCATGTTCTTTGTTCTTGTCTAAACAAGATGGTCCTTTCCACAAACATTACACATTTCTATTACATTTCATCTCTTCTCAAAGTGATACCTTCCACCAGATGACTTCCAATTGAAAAATTCCAAAACTTAAATCATTGCTATCAATGTACCTTACCAGCTGGTCTAAGATTAATTCACACTGACATCTTGTCTGATTAGATTACCTTTTTCTACGTTACCTTAATGACAGGAAATCTCACAATATTTTACTCAGACTTGATGAAAAGTGAGACCTTGTGTCATATAGTGAGTGGGAAGAGTCTTGGAAGCTTCTTTGCATCTTGTTACAGTTGTCTGTAAGGACTAGCTCCCATGAAGCCCAGAAAAGAATAAAGAGATTTTACTTACGTGTAGTTTCAGCAACTGGAGGAGAGAAAGAACAAACTCATACCTATAGGTGTAGATTATAAGAAACCACTAAGATAGTACCTGAGCAAATAAAAAATATCTAGAATATCTATCTACAGGATATTATTCATCAAAAACAGAGTCAGTCAAAATGTTGTCCAAATGAAAGATCCTATTGAACCTCTAAATAAAATCTATTGTAAGAAAATCTATTCTCTTTCACCCAGAGATGGAAAATGATCTTGTTGCAAAAGCAGCTCCTTCAAGAAGGAAAACGTCATGTGCATGGCTTTACAATGCTGGTACAACTGTCCCATCCTCTTTCACCAGATGTATCTTTAACATGAACTTCAGTCTGTCTCTGCCTAGTAGTCCATCGCACATAGTTTTAATATTATATACTATACTCAATAGCGTTCAACAACCTTTCCAGATGTTTAACTATCTTACCTGCTGTTTGTGACTGTGTATAAAAAGAATCCTAATATTCCAGAGAAATATTTGAAAGCATTGCAAAATGTGGTGACTTAAGTTTTAGCATCAGTTCAGAATCCACTTTTCTGTTCCTTCCATTCTTCTCCTGTACCTTAAGTCATGAAAAATTAATTGACCTTTTTGCTTCATTCTTCATTTCCCCTTTGCTCATTAAAACAATGGTACAGGCAAATACGAAGGTAAACTATTTTCCTATCATTTAGTTCCTATCACTGTATTTTGGTGAAGAAATACAACTTTCAAATATGAGCATTTGTGCTACTCAGAGCACTGTCACTCCCGCTGATGTTACTTAACCACAATTTCATATTCCAAAGTTTCTTGTGCTCTTTGAAAAACAGATAGTCTGTTCCCAGAGGAATGTTTCTATGCAGAGAGTAGTGTGAATACTAGTAGGAAAGGTTTGCACTAAGAGTTATTAAGTCAATATATTTTGTAATGGTGACATAACTAGAAACAATTACATATCTATATATGGATTTCAGCTGCAGAATTTGAGCTGAACCCTTTCTAAAATGTTCTGTTGAGGGGGAGAGGAAGGAGACAAACAAACAAAAAAAGGAAAATATCAGAAAAAAAGACAAATCCTTTTGTCTATGGAAAACTCCTAATGAATTCTGAAGTTCTCTTTCATGTCAACATATTTTATGCAGAAATTTCCAGCAAAGGTAGGTTACTGTGAAGGAATCATGCACCTGGGGAACGTTGCAATGTGCTTGCAATAACATCAATATTTCACCTCTTCAGCACGTTTTACTCAAAACTTCTGAAGGTGTTTTGCAAGCAATTGCAGAGCAAATGTCTCTAATGTGAATAAGCTTGAACAAATAATGATTTTATGGGAGAGTTGAGAGCAGTGTGGGCCAAATCCAGTAGTTTTAGTCCCTGCTGATATGGGCTGAGGTGCTCAGCACCTTGCAGAAGTCCTTAGGACTTCTCTGAATCTGGCCCTGGGTGAATGAGTCTCAAAATCTTTTACAAAAAAAAATCAAAACAAACAAACAAACAAACAAACAAACACCAGCAACAGAAAAGTTACATACTGATATAATGGGAATTTAACTGCTTGTAAAGATGCAGTAATAAATTCCAGCTACGAACAACATTTGATGCTAAATGAATAATGTTTTTAAAAGCTTGTCTCCTTAGATAAATAAACAGATATGCAAAGTATTTTTACAGAAAAATACCATTAAAATCCTGAAGCAATGGAACATTTTACTATTAAAGCCAATAAGTAAACCATATTTTGGAATATTTCTTTTAAAAAGATGAAGCAAATCTTAGCTCTCACTACAATGGTGCAACCAAGTGCCTAGTTTGCAAAGAGAGTGAGTGCTGCAGTTCGGGTCACTACTAAAATTTTCTATAAAATCAGTTTTTCACATCATTTTTCAGTAATAAGAGTCAACTAAAGCTAAACCACAGAAGCTTCTGAAAAACAATGAGAATTTTGTTCCAGAAAGGTGGAAGTGCTAATATTGTTGGTTTGAAGTACTTTTAGTACTGATCACTGCACAATACAAAGCTTCTGTAAAATTTCTTGTCCTGTTTCTACCATGAAGTAGAATGTATGCCTGCTGTATCATCTCAAATTGACAACACAGTTTTTCCTTCATGGACATGGTTTTTCTTCAACTAGTGTTGTATTTTCCATCCACTGACAATAGTTTAACGACTCAACATGAACAAGATGTCAAAAATGTTAAAAAGCAATTTCTTTGCTGGTTGGATACAAATGGAACACAATGCAAACGCCTTGCAGCAGAGAGAAGCAGGTTAACACTGGAAATGTCCAGGCTACCTCAAATGTTGAACACTTCTCCAGGTTTTGAGAAGCACCTTGAACTCCTTGCAGGTGAAAACTAAGAAAAAGTGCATGGAATGAGAGTCCTACCCCATCCAGTTCATCATTTAGTAGATATTAATTTTTACTTACCACAAAAGCATTAAAATGGCTTAATGCAGACAAGACTTAAAATGAAAGAGGAAAATGTGAAATCACATTAAGAAAAATTATTATCATCATGGCTAGGCTTTGTGAATAAAGATTTGAGAAGGGCTAAGAAAAATTATAGAGACATGAATAAGAAACACTGAATTTATTGCCACTTGTATGAAAGTAAGGAACATGAGTTGTTCTAATATTAGTAAAACCAATAAGTTCCTAAATAAACAACACCTTTCAAGAAATCCAGGAATAAGTAACAGAAGCACTGTCTATAGTAGCTTCCTCCTTGTCCATTGCTGCCAGTAATTCTTAAATATTTCAGGTTTCAAAATTATTTGTTCTCTTCTTCTTTCGTGTCCTCTCCTGTCCTGTTCTGTTCACCCTTATTTATATTTTTAAAAAAAGCTCATTAAATATTAAGAAAAGTAACTTTTTTTTGCAGGCTGACTTGTATAAGTGTAAGTAATGGCCAGTCTTCACGAACGAAGAACCGGGGAAGGTCTTTACACCTTCCAGCCTGCGCATTGGATTTTTTAGGTGAGACACAGTGTGCGCGGAACTGAGCCCACCCTTTAATCCTGAGGTTCATCTGCTGGGGCCAAGCGAGCTTGGACAGTGGCAGCGAGGTCCTCAGGACGTAGATGGATTGCCTTACAGGGCTAACGAGCTCCATCTGCCCAGGGAGTGGCCCCGACCGGGAATTGAACCCGGGTCTCTGCGGTGACAGCACAGCGCCTTTACCCTCTAGATATAGAAAACAGAAGCAAAAGCTCTTGTTCTTCTATTAGTAAGGGAAGTGTGCCTTGTTATAATCAAGAAGAGCAATTTCATCATGATCTGAACACTTGAGAAATAGCTGGGAAGAGAAGGATTTTCAGGGTAATTGGGTTTTAAATAGTGTGAAAGATCTTCTGAGGAGTCCCTTTACTGAGCAAAGTCTCATCTTTGGTTGAACAGAAATATAAGTGTGAGACACCGGCAGAGAGACAGATTTGATGTTACAAGGGGCACATTAGAAATAGATAGGTAAAATACTCAAATATAGTTTATTAAAGGGAAAGTTCTGCTAATTTAAACTTGCCAATCTTGAGCTAACTTTTCTTTTTTGATTTGGATTTTATTGTAAAATACCAGTTTGGGCTTTACACGAAACAAGAAACCACTCCAAGGAAATCTCTACTTCCTTTAGGCAACCCATTATCTTTTATGGGCCTAAAACAGAAGCTGAGTAGCTGTTAATAATTCCACATTAAGAAATTTAGCAATGTAAACTGAACTTTGCTAGCAAATCATGGTATAGAAATGGGTCACTCCAATCAACATTAAAACTCTTCCTTAATTTTCTATTACTTAAAATGATAAGTTATAAAGGGCCACAAGATCTGTGCTCTTCATTTCTTCTTCTGAAATACTGTGTGTTCTTATACTGTTGACGAGAGAGCAATGTGCATAATGCATGTATATGACTCTACACTGAAGACAACACAAATACTACAGTTTTACTATTCTAGAGGACTGGAATTTATGAGGTTTGAGTGATTTTTTTACTGGTTAAGAGAACAAAGATGACTAACAGGAGGAAAATCAGGCACCACTGAGAACAACTGAACCATAAACATGAAAGCAACAAGATTTTAAAAGATGAGGTGATAAATGTCTTAATGCTATGGAGGTTTTGCATAATCTTGTTGGAAATGAAAAAAGCAAGAAGCCACTATGTTAGCTAGGAAAAAAGTCAGAGGCAGCAATATTCATCTTTAGTCCTGGAGAAGTGAGTAGAGTTGGTGGAGAAAGGAGATCCCACCTCCAAAATATCAGGGAGCACCACTGCTCACCTCAGCATCACAGCCCAGGGCTGAGAATTGAGTTTGGAGCCAGGACTCCGTGGGACAGATATAGCTGTTCCTGCTTTCATTGGGTTCCTGGCATGCAAGCCCACACATCTGCCCCAGCACCCATCACCTTCCAGCCAGCCACCCCATGCTCTTGCAGGTGCTGCAGACCCCAGATGTCCTGCTGGATGGTTCATGTTCCCAGGCTCAGTGGAGCAGAAAGAACAGAGGGGATATTATTGAGGGGCAGTAGGGAAAATATCAGGGTGTCTGCCTGTCTCTGCTCAGCCGATTTTCTGTACCTTTGTTGACTATCAGATGATTTCATATCCTGTTCCCAAGAGGTCTGTCCAACTGTGAGACAGACATGCCTCTGTAGGGTTCTATAGTTGTATGATTTATTAATTTCAATGGGAAAAAAATATTTCCTCTCAGACTTTACATTTCCTTCTGAGAAGAGACAGAGAGTGAAAATTAAATTAGAACAATGGCCCTGCACTGGCTGAGAGAGCCACAGTTGTGGCACACTCTGGTTATCCTATGAAACACATTCCCACTAAATACTCTTCCCTCTACTGTGTCTTCTCCCCAGTCTTATTTAGCACACAGATGAGAGTCCTCAGCAGAGAGGAAAATCACAACACAAGGTACGATGTGGCCCATACCCACTGAGTTTAAAGGCATATGCCCCTCTAATCAGAGAGCAGCTAAAATCCAGGTCCAGAGTCAACTCCCAGGGGTTGCAGCAAGGCCAGGATGTAACCTCATCAGTCAGCCCAACAAAGGGTAAAGAAAGAAATGTACCCAAACTATAGCAACTTTAAAAATATAGGAGTGAAATATGGTGTTCTGGAACTGACATTATCGAGCGAACACACTGAGCAGCTCACCCCTGGAATACCTTTGTCTGAATGCAGCATATTTAGTTAGTGTAATGTTTAGGACTCATTCAGGTTTAGAACAGCTTAAGCTTTTATTTCACAACGCATATTTCCATCCCTCCAGGCTGTGAAGATAACAAGATAACCTTGAAACCTGACCAGCAAAGGAGTTTTGAGAGTTATGTGCTCTCTTCCCATTACTCCAACTGGCATACTACCTTCAAAGTCTTAATAATATTTTAAGGACTTGTATTAATTATTTCATTGAACACAGTTTCAGTAAATAAAACAAAAAATGACTGGAAACTACTGCAGAGAAAATGAAGAGACATAGAAAGACAGGGGAGAGAAAAGACAAACAGAAAATGAAGATATTTTAGAATAAATAGTAAATAAAATAGAAAGACAGAGATGAAAGGGGCAGAAAAAGAGCAGTCCTTGGTGTGATCATATTTCCCCAAAACCATGCATTACTATAGCATGAGGGTCTGAGCCAATAATAAGTAAAGATAAAATCTAAAGATCCACTGATTCATTTGACCAAAAGAAAAAACCTGCAATGTAGTCATTTACCCTTCACCTAGTACCTTCATTGCTCTTTACAGTCAATGCACAGAAATAGGCACTTGGAGGGTGGGGTGGAGGTTTGATCATTTCATCCTAAAATAAATGGCTACAAATAGGTCAAGTGAATCACTTTTTGAAAATACCTACTTCTCTCAGTTGACTCTGAAAGGAACCTAGAGTGACTTATGCTGTAATTAGACTCTCCAACCACTATGCAAAGACAAGATCCTTCACTTAATCTTTACATGCATCCCTCATGAAGACAGTGGAAGCTCCTCTGTGGACTCTTATTTCAGCTCACATACTGGCTTTTGGTCCTCTCTACCAAATAGATTGGATTAAGTATGTTTATTATATCTGATTATATCTGATGCAGTTATATACTAAGTTAGAACTTGAAAAAAATTAGTGTAATGCCTCAGAAAATGTTCAAGATCATTGCAAATATTAACTACCCAATCTTCCGTTATTGACATGTAATGAGATTAATGTAAGCACTATAGACACACAGAGAAATTTTGTGATTGATATTGAGAGAGGATAAGATTTGGGACACAATCATATTTAAAATCTCTATGTAGGTGGAAACAATTGCATTTCATAAGAATACCAAACAGTCAGCCATTGGAAGGTGTTTGACAGAGACTACCAAATGCAGAGTTTGATGAGAAGGCTGTTGGGGTACTTCTACCCTGGGCTACAATTTGTGCTTACTGAAGAGTCAGGTTCTCAACCAGCAGCAGCCCTGTTGTTTTCTGTTTCTATCATCTGCTAGGGGGAGAAAAATTGTGTCCGAATACTACAACTTCGAAGGCAGAATACTGCCCATCTTTTAAAGTGGATCAGTAATTGTTTTGAGGTTGCTTTGATATTAGATAATAAGTGGTGGGTAAGCAGCATATCTGGAGCAAATTATCACCATCATCATTCAGCCTCGCCAGCCTGGCATCATATAGCTGGTTTTGGAAACATCAGGGTGCCACAACCAGCTACCAGAAGAATCTTTTCTGTTCCCTTCTGCTAATTTCATGTGCTTTGAAAGGACATGGCACAAGTTCCTTCCTGTGTCCAGAAGGCACCCTCAGGGAAACTGAGACCTCCACGTCGTGTAGCTGCTGCAGCTACCCACAGCAGGTGGACCAGAGGATGGATATTCATCAGGGGCCAGATTCCCATTACAATGCATGGACTGGGGACACTGAGGACAGATAGCTCAGGGGTATCCCCCAGCCCTGTGTCCTCCACCATAGCCTGGCAAACAAAGTCATTCCTCTTCCTCTTCTCCCATGTGGCTCTACTTTGCTCTCTGGTGCAGATATGCTCTTTGCTAGGTTTTCCCCTACATTTTGGGCCACCTCAGATATAAACTTGATCAGAAATTTATCCAAAGCGAAGATTTTCATGGATTTGGATGGTATTCTGTGTATATTAACAGAGCTGGGGAAGACAAAGCAATGCCAGAGATAAGCATGTCTGCAGAAGTAATATCATTGCAGAGGTGCTGTGAGCATCAAAGCTCAGCAATGAAGCGATTTAGTGATATAATGGACAAACCAAAGAGAATCAAGAGGTGGGGGGACAGGGAAGGAGCCTCAAGTTTATTTTCTCCTCTCACAATTCAGTAATGTTTAAAATCTGATATTCTGCAGTCCATAATATCCATGCTAACAGATCTGTATATATTTCTGACTTGACAGAAATCCTAGCTACAACTCAAATACATTCTACATCCAGGTGTGCTTCCATGGTTGTGTTGCAGCCGCTGTCATCTTCCTGTCCTGGAGTAAGACTCAGCAAGGACACAGAGAGTCACAGTGCTGTAGTCATAGTGGTGGGAGAACTTGACAACTGGTCCTACCAGGAAGGTCATACCTTTAGTGTTGGGTCACACCAAAGGATTCAGATGATGGCAGCCCATTGACTACAACCCCTTGGGCACAGATATCTCACCTTTCCACAGTGTCCGCTGGGGACAATCTCTCTATAATAGGGAGCTTGCTCTTGTGCAATGCCAGAGTGAAGAGCAAATCAAGCCCACTATACTTGTGTCAAAATAAAGCCAGACTGACCTTTACACTGTAGGATTATGGTGTAAAAAAATATTTTGCCAAAATTTGTAGGTGTTTCAAAGATAAAGGTTAATTTTTTACCTTATAAATTGCTGCAACAATGTCAGAATTTTAATTTGTCCTAATCAGCTGAGATTACCTGGAAAGAACAGGAGGTACTGTCCACATGTGCCAAAATCCTGCTGGGCTTTCCTCCATGCCTCAGTCAGGCAGCTAAGATGTTCTGGTGTCCAAGAAATGCTCAGGTGTAACTCCTTGGGCAGAGAAGCAATCCAAAATGGAAGTAATGTCAGGCTTGTGAATATCTGTGACTGGCAAAGATCTGACAGACTGTAATCATATGGAAAATGGGGATACTGTGATGTTTGATGGCCTTTCTAGTCAGCAGCTCTCTCGGTATTCAATCGCACCCCCCCATCTGGCACAACATAAATTGCCATCATCTGTTTGTCTCTGGGTGAGTATCCCCTTGCCTTTGTGACTGACAATGCAGAATAACAACAATGAAACAAACCTAAGACAGATTGATCTGGCTTTTGCCTGCAGCATTTGAAAAAAACAACAGAGAGCTGTGAGCTCAGCAGTGGCACAACGAATTACAGTGAAGCTCCTTGCCACCAAGGAGTGATGCAGGTTTTTCCCCCTTTGTGCTTGGCTGCTTTTTTCACAGCAGCTCTCACTTGTATCTGGGTTTTGTCACAAAACTACTAAAAAAAGCCAACCAGTAACCAGCAGAAATCAGAAAACTATACCAGCAATCAGCTAAGAAGGGCAAATGTACTAATACTGAGGGAAACACTAATAGTGACAGAGATGCTCTGCAGCTCACAACCACACACTAGGCTGATGCCATGCTTTTGAGAAAGAGTATGCCAGGTGAAAGCAAAAGTCTTCTCCATGCAGTTGATCCAGCTGTGTGTGAAAATCCCCCAGGTCATCTTTAACGAATCACTGCCGTACTCGAAACACTTGAATTTGACAGTGTATGAGACCAAACTGGAGTCAGTGGCAGGTGGTCACTGCCCCACCACAGTCTGGGTCAGCCAATGCACATGAGCTGCCCTTCGTTGCAATCATTCTGGTTTCACTCTGTTCTGGGGGAATCCTTCTTCCCTGAGCAAAAATCAGTGAAAGATTCTCTGCACTATGGTTTTCCCTTCCTGCTGCTCCCTTTTTCTTCCTCTAGTCTTTACAGTTGGTTCCCCCCAGGCTACTCTATACACATTTTCTATCCCTCTTGCGCCTGTGTGCAGTTTTGGGCACCACAGTATAAAAAAGACATTAAACTATTAAAGAACATCCAAAGAAGGACCACAAGGATGGTGAAGGGTCTGGAGGGGAAGCCGTATGAGTAGTGGCTGAGGTCACTTGGTCTGTTCAGCCTGGAGAAGAGAAGACTGAGGAGAGACCTCAGTGTGGTCCGCAGATTCCTCACAAGGGGAAGCTGACTGGCAGGCACTGATCTCTTCACTCTCATGACCAGTGACAGGACTTGAGGAAATGACATGACCTGAGCCAGGTGAGATTTAGTTTAGATATCAAGAAAAATTTTTCACATGGGGTTGATTGGGCACTGGAACAGGCTCCCCAGGGAAGTGGTCACAGGTACAAGCCTGAGTTCAAGAAGTGTTTGGGCAACACTCTCAGGCACATGGTGCGATTCTTGGGGTGTCCTACAGAGGGTCAGGAGTTGCACTCAAGGATCCTTATGGGTCTCTTCCAGCTCAGTATATTCTATGATATATTCTATATGATACTCTATGATTCTGTCGTCTCTTCCCACTTCAGACTCCCCTTGAAGTGAGAAGCTGCTCCTGCCTGCCCAAAATCCTGCTGATAATCCCTTACCTCCTGCCATCATCCCAGGTTCTTTGTCTCTGCTTGCAGGGCAGAGAGGATAGTGAGGGGAAAGAAGGAGACCTCTACCTGCCAAGGACTGCAGGGAAGGTGGAAAACCTACCACCAACAAAACTACTGACAATTTCAGTGAAATAAAGCACTACCAGTGCCCTTCTACTGCTAATAGCACTAGCAAATATCCCTCCAGGAGGCCTACAGGTGGAAAATGCATTTTGTGTCAGCATGGCAGCAGGTACCCAAGCCCCAGCATTCACTTCTCAGTCTAATTTTCCCTTTACGGAGCCCACAGCCATGAGCTAGTCTCCAGAATGGCACTTTTCTCTGTCTCTTGGGTGTCTTGATACCCCAGAATCTGCCATTATCTGACTTCTGTGCTGACATCTTAGCAAAAACATGGATGACTGCAAGGGGGACATGCTCTCTCTTCTGTAGGAGAAGCCCCAAATGATGTCACAGGGCTGTGCCTGGCATGGGCTGTGGTACCACTGAGGAAACTGGTCTGCAGTAATATCATCCATCCAGCAATATCATTTTAAAAAGCAAATATTGAGTCAGGAGGCGCTTGGAGAGAGGAGCAAAGAAAGCACAGACCATAGTGTTGGTGCAACAGAAGACTGACCTGACTACACTGACAGGCTGGCACTGGTTTTTTGAGAAAATTAGTGAGATCAGATTAGGACACAAGTACTGGGGATTTCAAAGTGTAGATATCTACCAACTGCTAGCCACATGTTACTGAAGAACTGTTCATTTGAATGTTAAGGAGGAACAAGTCTTAAACTGGAATATTCCCTCTCAAAAACAGCCTGAGAGCTTTGTTTGATACAGCACTAGCATTTCGTAGCCTCATTTCCAAGGAAGATGCCATAGGAGGTGTTGACCAGAGAAGCTGTGGGTCCCCTATACTTGGAAGTGTCCAAGACCAGGTTGAATGGGGTTTTGAACAACCTAGTCTAGTGGAAGGTCTCCCTGCATGTGGTGGGGCAGGGGGGATTGAAGCTGGGTTATCTTTTAAGTTCCTTCCAATCCAAACCATTCCAAGGTACTATGATGTTTTGATATGCTATTGCAATGTCTGTCTGGGGTGTGAACCTCCCTAGGCCTTCCTGGTGACCTCTGAACCCAGTGGCCAATGCTGCTCTGTAGTAACAATGGCTCAGTAACTCTGATCGGCTCCTCACTGCAGACCTCTCCTGTTGTGCTCTGCTGGTGTGCAAAATGACCAGCAGAGCTTGACTGGTTTCTTTATCAGAGATTGACAGAGAGGGTTTGTAAAGCGGCAGACTCTCCTGCAACTTTAGTAAAGAAAGCCTGCTACTGTGGACAGTCTTCTGTAAATGAAACTTGGCTTGACCTAAATGCACAAACTCTCCAACTAAAACTGAAGAGGTTTGAACACACCCTCATTCTGAAAACATAATACTAATATAATCACAAAGAGTTGTCTTCCCAAGCTACTGCTTTTCCTCTGTTTGGAAAACAGAGGAAAACCCATGTTTGTTCACATTTGAATGCATAAATGTTCCTGAAAAAAGAGTACATAGACCATTTCAAATTAGTCTCCAGACTCCAGTAAGCCTTTAACTTCCATTCAAATAATTGATCAACGCTATTCAACTTTTCAGTTTCAAAAAAATCCTTATCCCTAATTCGTGTCAGTGCAACCTTTCAAATGCATAATGCCATTCTCCATAAGAACTTTTAATATATCCAAATGTGAATAGAAAAATATCTTTCCCATGAAAATCCAAGTGTATTTGTTAAGAATCACTCTTAGTCCATTCTGAAAAATGGTTACATGCCTTGCCTCAGAATTAATTCTATCCTCTTCAGTAAATTAAACATTTCTGTGCTAACAAAATCATCAATAACAAGAATGATGGAGACAGTTGAAGAGCAACACATAAGATGTACTGGGCTCTGTTCTCACCCCAGTTGAAGCAAATAAATCTTGGAACACCCTTGTTGGAACCAGTGAAGTCATGACTAGTCTGTTCCTGCAGTCCACAGGCTTCACCTGTCATGACTGCACACATTTTGCAAGCAATGAACAGTGAGCAATATCAGACTTTGCTCTGCCAGCCTCATGTGTTCTTATTCATTTCCTGCAGCCAAGAGCAACACTGAAGAATCTCTCAGGAGACACACTGCTCACAGCCAGTGGGTGGAGTGCTGTGAGCCAAGCCAGCATCCCAAAGTGCTACAGTATTTAACATCTATATCAGGCTTTGGGTTTGCAGCTAGTAATTCACCTGTCTGCTCTTGGCATATGACTTCAGTGGACGTCCTGCAAACTGAAGGGTAAGTAGTCATGCATGACTTAACCAAGGCTCCTCTCAAGCTGACCTGTGTTGAGTTTCTCACAGACACAAGGTGAAATTTGTGCTGCAATAGCTGCAGTCAAGTGGTTGCATAATTTGGGACCATTTTCAGAACCCCATTCAATATTTTTACAACTCTCCACATTTTTACACACATATAGACATACATATGCAGCCACTATCAACTTCAGAGGATTTAATAGTGGCTTTTTTCCATGGGTACTGGCAAGATAATAACTATAATAATATAGAAATACCAATATAATTATAGCTCCAAAAGTACAGATCTCTGTAGGCTTTTCATTTTGTCAAACTTTCTTACAAACCTGCATGTTTTATTTGTGTTAAATGTGAACTTAATTAGTAATCAGAATGTTAGGTCTTTCTTTTTGGTTCTAAACCTCCAGTACAAAATATTTTAATATCCTTCTTTTCCTTCTTTGCAGCATGCTAAATGAGGCAATGAAAATTCAACTTTATACTTGATAGCCCTTTCTTTAAAATATTCTGAGAAGGCTATAATTATTTAAATTTTAGTTTATAAGTATTTAAACTATTCAGAAATAAAATAACTCAAACCTAATTAATAATATATTGAGTAATAAAATACTTTAAAAGGTGATTTTTGTTGTCTGCATATAAATGAATTTAGTGGTAATTTAGGATATGGGGATGGTTTGCTGTAAGGATCAAGCTTAAGGAGAACAAGCAGCTGAGAAAAGGAAAAAGGTAATGCCTTGCAGTCACCAATAAGTCTTGTATTACTCAGATGCTCAGCCATGTGAGCTCAGCCCATGGGAGAAAGGGGGTCTGTCATGAAACCTGCAGATGATTCCCATGCAAATGAAAAAATGACAGGACCACAGTTAGTAATAGGGCTAGTGCGCTCTGACCCAATGTGGGTAGCTACTCACAGGCTGGAAATCATTTTACCACACTCCTTCCTTAGTCATCCATGCTGGAATGAGATGTCAGAGCACAGCAGCTAAGCAACTCACCTGGACTACTCATTCATTCAGAGAGAAAGATTAGGACTTTTAAATGTGATTTTAAAAGACACTCTCCAGTATCACAAAGCCTTGGCTGGTAAGGGAGCTGTGACTGGAGACCCAGGGCTGGGTGCCCGCACCATAGGCTGCTCCACTGTTTGCAGCAAGGCAAGAAATGTCTAACTCTAGTTGAACACGGGAATTGGCTGTCTAGGTAGATGCCAGGCTCTCTATCAGGGAAGATTTTTAAGAGTAGGTTGGAGTCCAGAAGCCAGGCAGGGTTTAGGTACAGCGAGGCACACACTGGGGCAGGAGGCTGGAGAAGAAACCTCGTAGCTTTTCCTACAGCTTTTCTTATTTTTTTCTGACTGTGTCACAGCACTGTTGCTCAGGAAACATGAGTGGTATTGCATCCTATTCAGAAATATCCCATGCAGATGCTTAGAGCTCTGCAGACCCTCAAGGGAACAAGAGCAGAAGAGCATCCCTATGAAATAACAGCAAGGGCAGCAACTACTGCCTGTAGAAAACAATGACTTCTGTTCAAAAAGCCCATTTTCAAGAAATGTCTCTGTTTAATGCTGCAAGTGACCAAAAATACCTCAGGAGAACATTTTGGCCATACCGCCTTCTTCTCAGGAACTCAGTGAACTACTGCTGCACAAATCCCTGCTCCTAACAGTTATGAAGGCTGGATAGAGCATGTGATTCTACCCAGTACACCTCTAATTCAAACTTCTCTGTGAAGGGTCAATCAAGACTTGATGAAAA
The DNA here is from genome assembly GCF_003031625.1 of Empidonax traillii. NCBI lineage: Eukaryota > Metazoa > Chordata > Aves > Passeriformes > Tyrannidae > Empidonax > Empidonax traillii. Next base: position 1,314,449 of record NW_020955214.1, read on the forward strand.
TCAAGTCACACAAGAAACTTGTAATTATGCATGTTTCTGATGGCTTTATTTTGAAAAATGTCCGGAAAGCATTACCAGCTCATTACCAGGAAGGTCATGAATCACAAGGAACTTGGATAATCTCATGAGCAAGGGTGAAAGCTGTTGTGCTCCAGGAGAAGTCCAGCCAGGGATTTGGGGGAGATGCCAGCTCTCCAAACTGCAAGTCGTGAAGATAACTTTTGCATGACACAATTGGTCATTTTTTTCAGATCTTTTCTTCCCATCCGCCACCACCATTTCATATTTACTAAGTTAACACATTAACAACAGTCTTAATTACTGGGTTCCTAAGATATATAAATTGCTCTTTTTTCTTTTTTTTCTTTTTTTTTTTCTTTTTCTTTTTTTTTTTCCTGTTCTTTGGAAGACTTTCAGCCCTCTTCTTTAGGCCAATTGTGTTCCAAAAAATCCATCCCTATGAGTGGTTGACCTCCAGCCACTCAGCTGGTCTCCTCCTGCCTTCCACTGGAAAGAAGGGGCATTGGTACCCTCCTGTCAGTAAGACTCACACTCCCTAGGCACCATCCTTAGTCCAGCATTAACACTGGGCACTCCTAACCCATCTTGCACACAGAGCCATCATCACTGATTCCCCAAAGCAAACTCCCCTCTGTCAGACCAGTGAACACCCAAGACTTTGTGTGAGGAACAATATGAAAGACTGAGCAGTCTGTCCAGGTGAAATTTGGCCTTTGGTGTTCTTGCCTTCATATGGTTAAATGCCTGATAAAAAAATAAATTATATTGCTGCTGCAGCTGACAAATGATTAATAGTCATTTCCCCAGTGCTCATCACCGTGGTATTTTGAGAGGGAGATAATGAAAATTCTCTATTAGCTTAAGTGCTTGGTCTGCTCTTATGGGATCTGAAGAGTCACTGGTCAAATCGGTCCCAGGAAAGAAAAGTTCTTTGTAAAGAAACTCACAAAAGAAAACCTGAAGGCAAGTAAAAGCAGCCCATTAAGCACTAATTTCAAGTCACGTCATTATTTTTAGGTCTAATTTGGTATTCCTGATTGTACTCTTCTAACATTATAAGTTTTTGGAATTCTTTAACTTTAGAAGGGAGGGAGGGCTATTAGTAAGTAACTTACCAAAACCGTACTTTTTTGTTCTTACCAACATGAATTATTTTAGAAAGAAAATCTTTACTATGAGGCTGGTAAGGCACTGGAACAAGCTGCCCAGAGAAGTGGTGGATGCCCCACTCCTGAGCAACTTAGTCTAGTGTCCCTGCCCACAGCAGTAGGGTTGGAACTAGATGATCTTTAAGTTCTCTTCCAACCATTCTACGATCCTATGACTCTATGAATTATATTGAAACTGAGGTGTGGATGGAATTTTCTTCACATTTCCCTCCCTTGCATGCCCTCTTTTCCTCCAAGATAAGGAAAATGCTTTGGAAATGTACATATTTTGTAAATGGCATTTTAAAATGAGGCATTTTATGTTACACATTATGGAGTGGATAAGTAACTGAGCACCAGTTGAGATTCAATACTTAGAGGGGAAAAAAAAAACCACCAAAACTTTTTATAGTCTCTTTTTTCTCCAAAACACCCTCTCATTTCAGGGCCTTTTGTATCTAGAATATACAGGAAGCTTGGGGTACAATCATCTGAATCCCACGTAACTGATCCAACTCTTTTTTATTGTCTGAGATTAGCACCAGACTTCTTCCTTCACTTATTGTGAGAAACAGCTGCACTGAGAATCAGCTTTCTGAACACAGACATTATGGAATGTTCAACCACAGATGTTATGGGATGTACTGTCTTGTACACAGACAGATTTGTCAGAAAACAGGGTGAGTACAAGTTATCATTTCCTTTAGCCCGTCTGAGTGCCGTATGTATGAAGTTTAGTGAGTTGGATATTCTCATTTGTAGTCTGGCCCCAGAGTATTTACATTCTGACATAAATTGGAATGGTTTCAACAAGACAGATGAGAAAAATCCACCCCCAGTTCTGACATGTCTTAAGGATGTGGTTGCCTTTCACTGTAACTGTGTTCCGGCTCAAACAGAAAGTTCCCAGACCTCCTCACTCAAAGTCATGGCCATCCTTGTCATACTAGGGCACTCCATTTTTACATGAGATATGATTGAATTGAATTTACAAGACTCCAAAGCATCACGGGACTTTACTGAGGACTGAAAGAATGTGAGCCCTGGTCTTTGCACCATGGAGTTCTCAGTTTATATTACACTATTTTGCATTTATCCAGCTACTGGGTAATAATAATAAATACACACTTTTACTGGGTAAACAATACAAACACATACTTAGTGCCAAAAGCCACTCCTCTCTATGTTAATGATCTGACTATTTAGGAACAAAGCCATCTTTACTTTCATGGTCCAAGGCTTTGTTCCAGTTAGGCTGCAGTGCCTTCTTACAGAGAAGTACACATCTACAGGGAGCAATGGAAAGTAATTCCCACAACTGAGCTTATAATCTGGTAGTTAGAGCAGTCTCCTGTGAAGGGGAAAAGGTAGATTGGATCCCTCTAAGGGAGATCCCTTCTGAGCAAAAGGTCTGTGCAGAAAGCAGTTGCATAACTGAAAGACATTCCTTGATCCAGAAAGAAATACTGTCTGCTGCTGAATTTAATATAGGATGCAATTCTGATCATGTTGATAGACATAATTTATAATGACAGGGTCAAAAAGTCTTGTTAAACTGAGCCTCTTATGGAAATCAAACTAAGGATCACCTCTATCACTCACGTCTGTAACACTGCTGTTCCCATGTTTAGACTTTAGTTTACCCAGGCACTCAGCTTGAGTAACTCTCCTCTGATCTATAGCAGTTGGATCTTTACCACTTTTTGACAGGAGTAAAGTTGGCTTCTCTAGCCCTCCTGGCTTCCTTTCCACACCACTTTTACAAACTATTTCACTTTACTGGCTGTCCACAGCCCAGCACAGCTCATATCTCCCTCTCAGCACACTTCATATAACAGGTTCCATCGCGACAAAAGCAATCAGATTTTCATTTCAGTATCAAGGCCAGCAGATGCTACCAGGTCTAGCAAATAGAGTTAATCAGGAGAAAGGGTAAGTGTTTTACTCACTTAAATGACCAGAAATTCCATGTGTTTGGACTTTTCACAGAAATTGAGTGGTCACGCTAAAGACTGTGTTCACTAAAGTTTTCTGTTTCTACTTAGCCACTGCATGCTCTCTCCATAATCAAATGAGATAAAGGCCTAAACACAGATGCCTACTACCATTGTAGATATCACAGGACAAGCTGGCACGTATGTTGTAGGTCCTGTGGGACACATTTCCTTCTGAACTGGCATCTGGAGGGCCAGAATGTTTACTTAGGGCAACTCCAATTGTGCTAGATATCTCTTGTGCTCAGTTACACTCAAACTATACAAAATTGGTGTCCATTCTTCTCCCTTGACAGTAAAGGCAATCTATGCCTCAGACTTAAATATAAACCTCTGATCAGGTGAATCAGTATATGGGAAGACAAGAAAAACATCGCAGTTACATCTCTCTCCCTGTTTTTAAGTCATGTGCTAAGAAGTAGTGGAAAATTTACAATCCCAAATCCCAACAGAATAGTTCAGCATCTTCTCTCTAATCTATCCCATGTACCATCAGGTAGAAAATGCACTACTTGCGTGTGTTTATGTTTATCTGTAGCGATAAGAACAAGAGGATGGATAGGTTTCAGAGATATGATGTATTTGGATGATGTTTCCTACAGTCCAATGTCAATTTAGCCAAGACAAAATTTATGTACTTTAGAACACCTTTTAATATGAAAAGGCTCTCTTAAAGCCTTATTGTAGTTCTGTTAAGGAAGCTGGATTAAAAGAAAGGTGACATTCTTTGTGGTGTAAGGTCAAACAGCATGTTTTCACACTGAGTCAAAAGCAAACTTGACAGACTTTACTACCAGGCACTAAGATTTCTTTTTCCTTCAATGGAAATAAATTAAATACATAGCACGTATCTCATGGTAAGCTGTTATCTCTGAAAACGGCAGGAAAGAAAAGGTGTAGGGGTAGAAGAAGCATTAGAAAGGACATTTAAAACTGGAATTGCTTCCACTGAATGAGTGGCAGCTTATATTGCACAGGCTGACAAGCAACGTTTCCATTTTCCAGTATCTATATCCCAGTTATCATTTTCACTCAGCACTTCACCATAAAGAGCATCAAAATCTAAAGGGCAAACATGAGAAGAGATATACAGCTTCTCTCTGTTTTATAGCAATAAAAGGGTATTTTGAATTCATCCTTTCCTTCTATGTTTTTATTTTACACTTTGCCGTACATTTAAGCCAAGCAGTTCAACCCAGAGGAACTGATCTTGGCAGCTTGTATCTACTCACAGAGGGGCTGAGAAAGTTATCTCTCAGTTATTTATTCTTTCTTTCCTATTTCATAAATTTTCAGCCCAGCTTGTACCAATATGTACTTCAGAAAGTGAGATGATAATTAAGAGAGCTATTTCTTCTCCCCGCTATGTTATCCAACACAACACATGTTCCCAGTAATTTGAACATATCATCCCTTACCAGCACAGCATGAGTAAAGGAATGTGATTTCTTTTCCTTAGGGACCAGTAAGATTCCCCAAACTGAACAAAATGACAGTCAGACTGATAACACCTACTCTATTCTGCCTATTTAAAATAATTTCCCACTCAAGTACTACTCTCAATGGGAGAAGGAATCATACACTGATTAATTCACCTCTAGAGCTTCCACAATAATTTTAAAATGTTCTCCAACTCTTAACATTTAGTGTAGCAAAGACACTCAAACTCTCCTATGCTATGACTCCACATGTAGTTGTTTTTAATTAATCCTCTTTAGAGCTTGTCAATGAGTTCTCCTTGTCATCATAGACACCAGAAGCAGGCAAATGTCCTTGAGACGGATACACAGGACTTCCTCACATGAAAAGGACTAAATCCAGGTTGTGGTGTGCAGTGTGGAAGAGCAAATAAAGATAAACTGCAGCTTGCCTCTTTTCCAGCACCTGGCCTGACCTGGAACAAGAAGCAATTTGTGTTGCCTCACTGTACATAATAAGTGTTTGATGATGTCCAATTACCTGTGTGTAAGCTTTCGTTGAAAACAGTCATTGTGAGAACATGCACAAAACTGAAATCATTCTCTAACATGAATCACTCTATCTTTGGAAAAAGCCACATGTCTTTCCCTCTGAACACAAAAACAACTGGTCACATGAGAGATAAATATTACTGTCCTGTTGGTGACAGTGAGTGTCCAAAACTCAGCTGATGAATCTTTGTATTTCTAGCAGTGACCCATGGAATCTTCAATTTTGCAGACATAAAGGGAAGTCCAGAGACATGTCTGAAGTCCAAACTTTGCCTTGTTGTCCAGTCTACTTCTCTTAATCTATATATATTTATTAGCTGTAAGAAAAGTAAGCCATTCCAGCGGATATCTTCAAACCAATATGTTGTTTGGATAACTTTCTTGACTACAGCTTTAATTGTCTTATGTACCAACAACAAGTCTCCCTCCTTCAAGGACTAGGCTGGTTCCTGAAGCTTTTCTCATAAATATCTTTTAGTCTTTATCTCTAGACTGAAGTTCTCCAAGTGTACATATCAACTCTTTACACTTATTTGTACAGCAACTGGTACAAACAGATTCCATTTATATAAGATGTGTGTCCATATTTGAAAACAAGTGTATTCATCAAATTTCTATTTTCAAAAATAAAATATATTTTTCAATATGGAAACTAAATTCCATATTTTCAGACCTAATAAGTTACATATGTTTTGCTAAGTCATTCAGTGTCCACATTTCTCTCTTAATGCTTTATTAAGATCTTTCTTCCTTCCACCTTCAAATTGAGTTCAATTTTATTCTGCTTTCCAGGGTAGGAATATCCTCATCACAACCTAGATTAAAGGAAAATACTTAAAAATACCCTGGTGCATTCTATCACTCCTTGCTTGAAAATCTTTGTTAATTTAACACCTAAAGTTTGGGACTCCTGTTTCACAGTTTCTTCATAATGTTAAATAGGTCTTAAAGGAGAGAGAAACAATCCAATTCATCATCGAGTGGGAGTGTTGATTCTGCAGGTGGCACGATGAACCAATGCTTCCGCGCAGCATTTGTTACAATGCCACACAAGGAACTATCCTTCGGAAGAGGTGCATAGTTGAGGTCATGACAACTTTGTGGATATCAACAGCCTCAAAACACCTTCTGCAAGAAGGAAGTTGTTTATACAAATGAGTTCTCCAGAGAGAATCAGCCAATATCCAGTGGCAGACATCCAAGGGGATCCAAACCTCTTGTTCATCTTTCACTGGATGATCATGACCCCTCTCATATTTTTCCCAGAACGAGATATAACTCATATCACTTTCATTCACTCATTACATTGTGCAGATACTAAGAAAGAAGGATTTGTAAGTATACAGATATAAAAATAAAATTAGGTGGTAGAGAAAATAAATTTCTTTCATCTGGCACCTTCTAGTCACAGTGGATGCTCTTTGTATGTCTGGATTAGAGACTTAGATGACACTCTATTTCCTTGGAGAAGATCAAAAATTGAGCTTTTGCAGAAAACAAGGTTTCTGATTTCTTTGAAAGTACTGCTTTTGTAATTTCTATGACAAGGAGAAATCTGTAGGGAGCATCAAAGGTTACTGGGGCGTCTGTCTGAAATAGTTCTGGCAGTTCACTTGGGAAAAAAGTGACAGGAAAGTCTGTGTGGTATGAAAAAGCTGAGATTTCTGGGAAATGTCACCCATTCTTACATTGCTTACTCTTCTGCATGGTTTTCTAAGTTCATTATTTATTAATTTATTTATTTAGTAGCTTGCCTATGGTTGAGGCTGAAGCACAAGAGAATTATGCCTGTTTAGCAACAGAAACGAGTATTTTGTCAGGATTTTGAAGCAAAGTCGTGCACATACAACAACTTAACCTGACATATAGCAAACAAGCAGGTATTTGGTGACCAAGCTTGCCAGTGGGAAGGTGCAAGGGTATCATTTATCCACATCTTGCCTTTTGCAGAATGAAAGTTAGCAAATCAAGAATGAGCGGTTGGTCCTGTTACAGGTAAATGAAGAAAAACAAATGTTGTACCACACCTAGCCTTCAGTTGCTTTTAACATGTGTTTACTAGAGGAAGAATGAAGGCAGATTTAGGAAAAGTCAAAAACATAATCACACTTATTTCACTGAAAAATGTCACGTAGATTGAAAATTGAAAACCACTGTCATTCCTCCTCAGAAGGACGAAGCTTTAAAGAAGTGGACGCTTCAACCAGTTCAAGGGACTGGGTCTGAATCAGCTGCTTAAAACTCACTGGGGTCTATACACAGAGCATGAAAGTTATGAAAACTGAAAAATTTTTTTAATTCTTGGCATTTTGCATAGTATTATTTTCAGGGGTGCATGTGTCTCCATGGAGTGCTTCACACGTGAAAATCCCCAGAAGGTGGCAGAAGTGCTTGCACCTGGTTATGACCAGCAAATAAGGATGAGTGAACTTTGGAGACTGCCCATTTAAGAGGCCTTTCCTTAGGAAAACAAACAAATGAAAACCAACCAACAAACAAACATACAAAAAAACAACAACAAACAATCCCAAGGAAAAAAACAACCAAATAACCAAACAACAACAAAAATATTTTGGCTCAGCATACAATTTGCTAAGGGTTATCTTTTCTCTATTTAGTCACTAACTCACTGTTCTGGTAGGGAACTAATCACTTAATGAGGAATTCCCAAGAAATAGTAACTGAGCAGGATAGTAGAGCTGAGGGATCCACTTTTGCAGAAATCATAGAATCATAGAATCAACCAGGTTGGAAAAGACCTCCGAGATCTTCAAGTCCAACCCTTGATCCACTACCACTGTGGTTACCAGATCATGGCACTAAGTGCCACATCCAGTCTCATCTTAAAAACCTCCAGGGACAGTTAATCCATCACCTCCCTGGGCAGCCCATTCCAGTGTCTGATCACTCTCTCCGTAAAAAATTTCTTCCTAATATCCAACCTAAACCTCCCCTGGACAAGCTTAAGACTGTGCCCTCTCATCCTGCTGCTGGTTGCCTGGGAAGTGAGGTCATTTTCACTGTAGAAAGAAGCTAAGGAGGGAGGAGATGGGCTGCAGGAGACATGTGCATGACTTGAAGAAGCAGCCATCTGCAGTGGTGCGCTGTATTCCCCAGAGGACTTGTGAAGGAAGAGGGAAATGAGGCATTGAATTGTGTACAGGTGTTTTATAGCTGGGTCTCAATCTGTACAGCTCTGAGTTAAAAGCAGGACTGTTTTTCTGAAAGAGCCTACAAAGCCTAGGCATAGTTTGCTCTTCAGCTGTCCCTGGAGAGAAAATTGTAAATTCAGGCCGCTTTTTGTAGAATTTCTTGGAAAAAAATGTATTTAAACTTCTGACAATCCGAAGAGACAGCTTCAATGCAGGCAGTCTAAGGCTGCTGGGCTGCAAACCCTCATCTCATGAGGAGAGAGACAAAGAGCCTATTCTAAGCACAGAAGCCTAAAAAAGGAGCAAATAAATCACAGTCCATTCAAATGATGAAAAACTGAAGAAAATATGGATCCAGTCTGCTGTGACCCAAATGCAGCAGCTGAGGATGCTTTCCCCAGGCACAATGATTTTAAAACGCAAAAGTCTCCAGATGAATTTTTTATCAACAAAAAGTAAATGTTCCTAATGAATCTGAACTTTCTCTTAGAAGTATTGTGAATTAATCCATATAATCCATTACTTCTCAGTCACTTTTAGTTGGCTGATCATCTGTGCTGTGTGTCAGTGGATCTTTGAAATGTGTGATGGACCAGGTAGGTCAGGTGATGTCAGACGTGCTCTCTGCATGACACAAGAAGGAGAATGATGAATAGGGACTAATGGATACAAAAAGCAAATATTCTTAATCAAGAATAGCTTTTCTTGTTTTCATATAATGTACAAAGTAGATATGCTCTTAGAAAGTATGCTACAGCAATTTCTTCTATTCCATAGAAGATTATAAAGACCTAACAGTTGGGACATATATTTCTTAGTCTGCAGAACTATAATAACACCACCACTCCAATTCTTGTTTTTTTCAATGCAATTTTAGATTAAATAAAAATACAAGGTTGGATCAAAGGTCCTTCTGTTCCCACTAACTTGACAGAAATAGCAATAGGCATCCAGTGACCCTTATATACTCTTCTGACTTTCAGCAGAAGCTGAAGAATTCAGGCTGAAGAATTTCTCTTCTAGATAACAAGTGATAACAGAAGTACTGTTTTTGATTTTAATGACCATTTTTCAGCAAATGCTTTCATTTTGGAGGAAGAAAAGCAATGCTGAAGACAAATTGTTTGGAATTATTTTGGAATTAGTTTGGAATTATTTTGACTTTTATTTACCTCTGTCTCTGTGTGCACTTAGGAAGTTATTCAGGAGCGAAGAGCCAGACAGACAATAAATGGTGAGATTGATACACCAGAATTACAAGGCAAGTGAAATAAAATGGAACTTACTGTTCTGACTTTCTGTTAGAATCATTCTTATAAATTTTATGTGTCAATGACTGTTTTCAAGTGTCATATTATGCAGGTCATTAAATGTCCACTTGTATTGCTTCTAAAGTAAAGGAAAGACTCAAGAATATCCAATTTTTGTCTTCCAAAGAGTGCAATAATATAATTATACAAGCAACACACTTCATTTAACTAAGCTTGAAGAAAAATTTTCTTGTACAAAGCTTGCAGTGCCAGAATTAAATAACTTCTTACTTCATGTCAGTCAAATCCTTATAAACAATCCCATTTACAACAGACACACCTTCCCCTGGTTTGGTAGCAAATCTCAGTGTACATCACAATTCTAGGTACACATTAAGGCTGTTTCAAACTAATTAATTCAATGCAAACTCCTTTTAGCTTTTCATTGATAAGAAGTTGGCTGAGTCAGAAATGTGAACAACATTGGAAAATGCTCATAGAGGGGAGACAGGGAACCAGTGTTTCCTGTCTTGATATTGACTGTTTTGATCTTTTAAAAAATCATGAAACTATAAGGGGAAGGAAGTCAAATATTGCCTGGCACTCAAAGGAAAGACCCTCCTGTTGAACCTCTCAATAGAAAAAATTTGCACCAACATCTGATGCCTGCTGTATTTACATCTTATGATCTAGAAATCTGGTCTGCATTCTCTTTATTTCTTTTTTCCAAAAATACCAGCATCTTAAATTTCAGAGCTCTGTTGCACTAAGCAATCAAATTATAAAATTCCAGCTTTTTTAAGTAAAAGGCACACAACAGAAATGGTTCATCTGTCAGGGTTTGTAGTGATCTGCCTTAGCCGTTCTATCCAAAGGTGTTTATGAGACATGCCAGTGTGCATAATATTATACTTCAGTGCATGAGAGCCTGAATCCATATGTCATTGGCCACTATTTATTCACTCATGTGTCCTTCCATTTTCTCCTGGAGCATTTGCTTATCTCTCAAAGAAATAACTAACAAATTATCAAAGACATTTTAAATCCAAAATCAAACATCTATGGGCCAAATTTAGTTCATTCACAGCACCAAATGACCACCTTACTCCCCAGAGTGACACTGATGCCTGCAAGAGGAGAGTTTAGTGTTGGGTTTGCAATTATATTTACCATTAATTAAGGATTTATTATCACTAATAATTGTATTAAGTGATAAAATAGTTACTATTTTGAGGGATTTAAATGTAACTTAATATTGTTGCTGAAAGGTTCTCTTTAGGAAGCATAACTGGCACTCCCCCTATCTACACACTTCAGGTCTTTTAATATAGCATTCTTTGGAGTGGTGTTAAACTGCGGATCTTGATTCCAGTTGCATGAAAGGCCTTAAATAGCACCTCTCATCACCTGGCTCAGGATTCCAAACCAGGACTAGCCTCCTGAGATTCCTCTGCAGGGAATGAGGAGGGGAAAGCACCTAGAATAGGGTTTTAAATACTCCATGTTTTCTTTACAAATGCTAAGGTCTGATCTGAAACAAATTTTGAGTTTATTGCCTCTCTACCATGGTGCCTGAGGGAACCTGACATGCCCCCTCCGAAAGAGATTTCTACTGCCAGGTTGTCACCTTCATGCTGGGCACACAACGCTGCCTCATTCCTTGTTTTTAAGCTGAAGGTGATAGGAAAGGCTGGTGGTCAGAGCAATTGCTCAGGGAGAGGGAGACAAACTCGCACCCTCCTCAGGCTGGATGAGGGACTGATCACCCTTTTGCCAAGGGAGTACCCAAACCCCTAGGATAGCAATAGGGGTGCCACAAAATCACCTTTGACTCCTCTTAATGGTTCTGTGCTCCCAATTGTGAGGGCAGATTTGAAGAACTGGAAAGCAAATGCACAGAAATGAGCTTTCGTAGCCAAGTAATGAGGGTAGAGAACACAGAGAGAAATCTGGATTTCAAGGTGTTATTCTTGCGATGTTTATCTAGCTTTACGTTTAACTGCAGCAAGTGAAATACAAAATGCAATGCTGAGAATAGTCAAACATCAAGCTCTGTATCTGGGAGCAAGAGATGCTGTCTTCATGGTTTCTGAAGCACAAGGGACAAGGGGTCAAATTGAACAAGCGTGGGAGCAGCAAGGTCTCACTGGGGATGGCAGCAGCAGTGCAGAGAAGAAGGCAGCAGCTGGCAGCTCACATCATTCCTGTTTACAAAAATTGCTCCTGGAATAATCTGCTCAACTGAAGGATCTGACCAAAAAATTGGAGGCTTTTAGAAACATTAATTAAAATTTTTTGAGGGCTATGGAAAACACCTCACAAGACCTAAAGCACTCATTGTGATTCCTGTATCAGAAAGGAGGCTGGAGGGTGACCTGACTACAGGGATGTTCAGTACCACATACTTTCTTCATCTTGCAGAAAAAAAAAAAATAATTGCAGCAGCTAGAGACTGAAGTCAGATGTATTTAAATTAGAAATAAAGCATAGAATTATAAGAACAAAGATGGTTAACAAACAGAACAAATGACCAAGGAAAATGGTATGTTCTCTCCTGCTTTGTAGTGTCACATAAAGACTGGATAACTTTTTGTAGCATTGTGTGCAGCAAAATACAAGTCCTATTGAGATCAAACACAAACTGCTGAGTGCAAAGCAGGATGATAGGTCCTGCGGTTTGCAGACAGTCAGATGATGTACCAGTAGCATTTATTGAACAGCAACTACTGCTAAACATACATGTTAATAAATGTAATCTCCAGTTGCCTCCCCTGTAAGCACAGAGCATACAGCATTGTGGCCTGCTGCTGTAGTCAGGCTTTTTTCACAGGAGAATTGGGGCACAGTCGTTCTCACCCATGCCCTCCCCTGACAAGGAAGTTGGATGCAGCCTGAACAGATGCCAGCATCCAGCAACGTGGAAGTTTAAACATAGCCGCTGAAATTGCAAATGTCTATGACATTTGCAGCAGTGAATTTGCAGCAAGAGATCTCAGGAGGTCCAGCCCTGCTTATCTTTGTGCTTAATTATACCTCTTTGAAACAAGAAGGGTAGAAACCAAGCAGGGAATAAGGAGTCCTGTGGAATATTAAGTTCTACATTTACTTCTTCAGCTTTCATATGGAAATTTACTTTCTATGGGGTGTGCTGTAAGTAAGTCTGTTGGGATACCTGTCAGCTAGTCAGAATAGATGGGTTGAGAACAGTGCTAGCAGGAAGAAGTATTCCCCAATACAGTTAACATAGCATGGTGGTTGCAGTGCTCCCCGATATCGGTCCTCCTTCTTGATAAAGGCTGTGCTCTCATAGGCAAAATTATGCCCCTGGCTCTTAGGGTTGAGGAGAAGAAAAGGTTGCGCAGGCCCAAGGTTGTACCACAGTGACTCTGTCAATACACATCATCTGCCCAGCAATCGGAAAGATGCAGGGGATCCATCCTTATAGGCACCTATAGCACAGGTTGTCATGCAGCTAGACCCTGGAACAAGTGTGTCAAGATTATTGCACAGGTTCACAGTGACATCCAAACTGATGACAGGAAAAAAAAAAAAAAAAAAAAAAAAAAAAAGAAAGATCCCATGTGGGTGTCTTCACATTAAGAGCAGGACAAAGGAGGCCAGAGGAGGAGATGGTTAACCATGACTGTTTATGAAATGCAAGTTTTCCTTTGAGTATTCACAATGTTATATTTTGTCCCTACGAACTAAAAGCAATTAATACATGCAGCAGTCGTTAAAATGCAAGTAATCCATATGGGATATGCTGGCTTCTACCAGCAGTTCTGCTGCTTCTTAGCAAGCAGGAAGAAATAACTCATCACTATAATATTTACACCTCATTTTACAGCCTATCTTAATGCTGGCTCCCAGAACCATAAAAAATCCTCAGGCTCTCAAGACAAAACTTCATATCATTGCTCTAATTTGCCTTGTTGAGAAATATAATGATGTGTCAACACACTAACAAAAATGTAATGCCTGCATTGCATAAAAGAGAGCTACTTAATGTCACTATCCATGGGGTTTTATGCGTACTTTGAAGAGACAACTGCATCCATGTTGGCAGCTGGTAGTTAAAGTTACGTACATGCTTAGTCTCAGGGGCACATTTTCATCCCACGCTGTACTAGATTAATGCAGGTAATACAGACGAAGAGCATGATGGAAATAATCTACAGCACATACAGTCATCTTACAAAGAAAAGAAGATATTTTTTTCTCCTTTCTCAGTAAAGAAACTAACATAGCCAGCTGATATTAGCCTCATCCTGTGCAGGCTGTGCTTTGCCAGGGGACTGTGCTGTGGTGGCTGCCGTGTCACCTCCTGCCAGGAGCACACAGGGAGGATGGGAAGCAGTCAGCCAGTAGAGAGTCTCTCAGGGAACACAACCTGTTGCCCTCCAGTGCATATGCAAGGCTTTATCTCAGCCAAGGAATGGCTACAGGCCACTTCTCATCTGTTGCTAGTAAAAAGAGCTGAAAGTAGATCACTAAGTAAATAAGAATGACTTTTGATAAGGCTGGAGTAAGAGGTACAGGACAGACTGCCCACAGTCTTGGTTGGGTCAGGCTCAAGGCATTGAGATATTTCACCCTTCCCATTCCCAGTGGTACTGCAGGTCATGGGGGCTGACAGCCAGCCAGCCCTCTCACAATGCACTTCCTTCCAGAACATCCCCACCTGAGACATAGCTGTAATTCTGCCCTTTCTGGCACTTCTGACTTGCACAGGCAATAGCCCAGCTGACCTCCAGGTCTACAGATTTGCTCCCAACCAACATTTTCCAACTGATCTTCTGAGGGGAAGATATAATTTGGGAGGTAATTTAATCATGCTTCAGTACCAGAGAAGGGAGCTTTTCTCCATAGGTAGAGGCAGACCTGCTCACCAACTGAGCAGTTTCCAGTTAGAGCAAGATAAAATTCCCCAACTCCAGCATATGCTGATAATGGCTGATAGATTACAATTGTCATGAAATCTAGTCTGAGTTTAGTGGTGGGCTTTTTTCTTTGATGAGTTCAACCAGTCCACTATGCTGGAGAAATGAATGTGACTGAGATAAGTCCATGCTCAGCAGCCCTTGGGTTCTTAATCAGTAAAAGCAAAGCTCTCCTGGAATAATCTCATTTCCTTAAAACATTTTTTGTCAGTACTATTCTCCTGCCTTTCTCTCCTGTAATCAATCAAATCAGTCACCCGCCCTTGATGACTGCTCTGTCCTTTGCTCAGGTGGTGAGGTTCAATGCCTTTCCTGTGTCCCTAACACCAAAGGGGATTCAAAAGCCAAATAGGCAACCCCTCTCCTGATTGTGCTTTGTGGCACCTTTCATTTACTGATTTGACTCTTGCATAAAGTCAGCCAAACCCTGTACTTGCATAAGCTCATGTGAGTTTGACTACAGTCAACGCTGTTCTCCAGTGCATGATCCGTGGCTGTGCAAATTTTCTACAATATGCTATTCCCCTCCCTTGGAGGAACTATATCTGTTTCTGTGACTAGGTGGGTTGTTTTTTTTCCAGTCTAATGGCTGACTGCTTTTTGCCCCAGTGACAAACACCTTGTAAATAGGAAATAGAAGTATTTGCCCTCTTGAGATTTCAAAGAGAGGTCATATCAATTTGACAGGTTCCAACAAATGGCCTCAGAAAAGGTGTTAGCTGGAAATTAGTTTCCCTTTCTACTGACCTGGGTGAATTTCGAAATGCTAAGCACTTGATAGCAGCCTCTATGCACTTACCCATAGTTTGAGCCACTCAGTCCCCTCTGAGTATGGATTTCTGGCCCTAGAATATTTCTGTTCTGCACAAACATGTTATCAACAACTGTCCAATATAGCAAAGGTTGTATTCTTACTTACAAATGCTGAATTTTATAATATGTTAGGGAAACATTTAAATCAGAGGGAGGAATTTCGTGTAATTGCAAATGTCTCCCTTTACACATTTTTTACCATTTTTCAGATTCCTTTCTCCTCCTGGCTCTTAAGAGAAGTGTTTCACATCTGGACCTCAGTAAGTCTGTGGGCTGTGCTAGTACAATAAAGAATATTGTTTTTTCTCTTCAAACTGCAGCAGGCAGGAAAGAAAATACTGTCAACAGCTAAAGACCCCCAAGGAGGCTTCAGTACCACTGTGGGTAATTTTTCCTGGAGAAATTTACTGAGAAGCAAAGGCAATGCCTACATATCATTTTATTTGTATGCTGCTCATTTGAATAACATCACCATAAACATCCCTTTTACGTAAGCATTTTTCTCCCTTCTGTGAGACTGATGCGGGGGTCTGGGAGAAGCAGAAGGAAGCACTGTATTGCAGTACACTGTGCAACATTCAGGCACACCGAGGGACCTTTCTCTCTCTGCACAGTATGTAGCAAAAAGTATCACTATAATCACCATAGGGGAGTGAACAAGAGAAAGCTGCCTTAGCCAGATCTTGAAAATGTGCATCCCCCACAATGGGCTACTGGGAATCTCACAGCTCACAGCTCAAATAGCACTTTCCAGTCCCGGTGAGAATGTGCCATGTGGAGCCTTTTCCTGAAGAGGTTGCTGGGACTGAGTATACAGCAGGAGAGCATTTTCTAGGCAGAGAGCCGGGACTGCCACAGCATGTCAGATGCTTAAGTCCACCAAAGGCTTTACAGGTTGATATAGGTAAATGGATTTGGAATGGTTTCCTCTCTCTCTGAACCCAGTATGTTCAGCTATGTCCCTGAAGTTTTGCATCCCTCTTTTCCACTAAATCCCATAGGACACAGCATCTCTTTGTTCCTGGGGAGGTTGTTACCATGCAGGGGGCAAACCCCGATACATCTGCACTCATTCTTCACTGCTGCTTGCACCACAATCATTTTCCACTGTTGCCTTTTCTGTTCTTCCTATCCCAGATGCAAAAGAAGCCCAATCCTGCAAGAAAGTGAGAGTGTGCTTAGGGAGCTTGAGTGCTTCCATTACTCACCCAACTGATCCAGACAGATTTTTTTTTTTTTTTTTTATATTTCATTAAACAGAAAAAGCCACTTAATGTCACTCAGCTATGAGGATTCTCTCTGTCACTGGTGCAAATTACATGTTCAAACAAGAGCTTTATCCTGTATAGCCAGATTTTTATGATTTCACCTAGAAAAGAAGCCATAATACTTTGTTTGCAATGGCTGGCTTCCTACTCTAGTAGCTATAACAATTTACATGTTACTCAATTATAACAAAAAGCAACCTTCAGTACACTCAGAGGAATAAAAGGTGCCTACACCACTCAAGGAGGAAAAAGCACGGCACAGACTCATGCTTGTAGTGGTCACTTTACTGCAGCATCCATTTGACTCTGGAAATCAAGGACATGATCTGAACAAAGTTCGAGGGATGAATAATTTGGCAAAGATGCTTTTTGGAAAAGAGACTGCTTTTGCTTTTTGTAAATCATCATCATCTCTCAGAGTAATAATTGTGAGATCAATAGTGCCACAGGAACAGGCAAAGGGTAATATTCATGCTGCAGTCTGTTAAACACTCTTAAGGTACGTCCACACCAGTGCTGCAGTTCAAATGAAGAACACACACTGCAGCCACTCACTTTTTTCTGCACATCATAAAGCAGGTCTCAGGGGATGAAAACTGGATCCTTTCAAATAAATGTTAGCTAAAGGATTCACTGGACCAAGCCTGTTCCCAGAACCAAAAGGACCATCAGTTTTCTGAAAGGAAACTGATGTCCATAGACACCCTTAGGCTGCTGAGAGGAGCAAGAAATTGGGACCACAACTGTATTTCTGCCTAAAAGTTACTGGGATCAAAAGGTACCAGTAAGCACATAGAGGGGTGAGACTATCCTTTCTCCTTGAAATGGCCACAGTAGGGAAAAGTTTCTAAAGCTATTAACCTATCATGTGTGTATCAAGAGGAGAAAAGTCACACCTTCTTTCTTCTCCTTGGACTACAGGAAAAACCTGCGGACTGGCTCACATATATGCACCTAAAACTAGGCCAGATAGTTTCTATCTTTTATAGCCAGATGTGCAAAGACCAGAGGACAACTTGACTTCCCTTAATAGTTAGCTGTACCTACGAACAACACATGTTTCTCTGGCAAAGAGCATGTGGCTGGATAGGCAGTGACCATATCAGCTGTGGAGCCCGTACAGCCAAAGGTGCTCAGGGCCCCTGAGAACATGGGGCTCCCCACATCCGAGGACAGGTAATACCTGTAGTGACTTCCATCCTGACTCAGGTGTTGTCTGGGAGGGTGCATGAGGTACCCAACTGCAGGTTAACAGTAACCATGTGAGCAGGAGGCTTGTAACAGGAACAGCCTTCAAGACAATGCACTCAGGTCCTGCTGAGTGGAAGGGGCAGATTGATTTACAGCAGTCCTAAAGGGTATGTATGTCCTGGTGAAGGTAAGTTGTCACTGAAGCAGTTAGGTGGGCCCCAAGTCATGTAACAAAACAGGCTTTATTTTAAAAAATAGCAGCGCGGTGCAGCAGCAACTCTGGGTTGCTGGGCAGGCTGTGTTAGTTTCAGTCTCTCGGTCAGAGAGAGGTGCATCCTGGGAATGCTCTCTTATTGCTCTGTGTTGCTTAGGATGACATGTTTAAATAGCAGAAAATGAAGTGGGTTTCATTTAAAGAAAGCTGTGAGCATCTGCCACAAACCCTTCCAGCAATGCAGCACCACTCAGAAATGGTAAATTTACCCCTGGATGTACTGGAGCAATTTTTTCCACTTTCAAATTATTTTCTTCTCAGATGTGTCACTGCTGCTCTGAGCTCACCTGCCCCTCTGCACGTTGCACCCACATGGGGTCTCAGGCTTCCCTCCTGATTGAAGGACCATGATGTGACAGCGTCTGGGACAGCTGGAGTGGCTGCTGCCAGCGAGGCTGCCTGCATGGGGACAGGGCAGAGCACCTCTGCTGCCATGGAGTGCTGTTACACAGTCAGATTTATCAGACAGTCATTTATTTTTCACCTAGTGCAATAGGCTGTCACATACTTGTCTCAAGGTCGCTGGTGTCCCACTCCACTCGCTTCTTCTCATCAGAGGAGAGAGCTGAGGAATTCTGCTGTGATTAATAACCTTATCTATCCCCTAGGGCTTATTTTTTTCCCTCCATTTTTAATTTTACGTTCTGCTTACCAGCTGCTCTTGATCATTAAAAAAACAAACCCTCCCTAGTTCTCATTAACACCATATGTCTGCTGGTTATTTGAGAAATGAACGCAAAATATATTTAAAGGATTAGCCAAATCGTGATAGGCAAAAAGATGGAAAGGCAAAAAGCTAAAGAGATGTGCATTAGACTCTGTCTTCTTGCTGCTACACTTGCCCTCCCCAGCTAAACCCAATACAGCATCCCACCACAACCCTCCCTCCCTGCTCCACTAGTGCCTCTACAGCTGCAGTGAAATCACAACCATGTCTCTGGCTCTCATTAATTCCCCAGCAGAGATTTTTTTTCTCTTCAATCCTTCTTAGGGGAAGTTACCACTGACATGAAACTGGCTTTAAAATGGGAGCCAAGAATTAGTGCTAGTTGGAGACAATTATTTCTAAAACACTTGCAAAGTTTTGCAGGGCATTCTGAAACCTGTGCAGCACAAAACACAGGCAGCTGCTGTTCTCTGCTTGCCTCCTTACAATCCTCAGCATGTGCTGTTTGAAGCTTTTTCTTTTTTTTTCTGAAATCTCCCCATCGTTCCACATCCAAACTTATTTATTTAATTTGAACTGTGAACATAGATAATCATTTTTCTTTGGGACGTAACAAGGCAAAAAGTCTAGCCTATATCTCTTCTCCAAGAGCTTCTGTCATGCAACAAATCCTGTTCCACTATTTATGAATTCAGTCCCCATCCTGACACTCTGATCAGGAAAGGAGAATACAGGCAGCCCAGAATTTGGCTTGTCTTAACGCCTCTGCACTTCTTCTGAGAGTGTGACATCTCATCTGATGTGCATTACCTCCAGCAACACACGATCCCCTGGCAAAATGAACGTGTCCAGATTTCTTAGACTATCTATTACCAATGAGACCCAGAAGAAACAGAGCTACTGAGTGATGTTTTTACAGCACTGGCATTGAAATTCATTGTTCTGTGCAGACCTGCAAATAGCTATGCTGACAGGAATGAAAATTTATGTATTTACATAAAGATTTATAGAGAAATTTTCATATGAAAATTTATGTATTTCTTCTGGCAATTGAGCCTGTAATATGAACAGCACTAGTGATGATGATCCTTTGTTTGTTTATTGCTTTTCCATAGGAAAAAAATAGGAAGTGATTAATAGCTTGAGAAGAGACTTCCTGCCCAGAGGATACAGGGAACAGGAATGGCTCTAACAGGATCTTCTGCAATAGAAAATCTTGTTTAGAATAACAACAAAAACTCGCAGTTTCTCCTGAGAGTTTGAGCCTATGCTGGAGGTGGGTTATTTTCATTTTTCCCTGAAGCACACCTGGAAAAAATTGAAGCACATGAATCACTAAAGATAATGCGTGAAAATGTTGAAAAGGCAGGAAAAAGACAGTTCTTCTGATCACTCAGTAAGCTGCACGGAAGACTTCTTACAATCCATTGCAGGAAATTTAAGTCGTAGATGGTTGCAATAGTTTAGGGGACTGGACAAAAACAGTATGGTAGAAAGAGCTTGCAGTGGGTGCTGCATGATTAATAAGATGTTCATACTGTCCATGGGGAGAAATTCATTATAATATTTGCTTTTAATGGTGTATAGCATCAAATATCCCTATGATTCACATGAAAGATATTTAATAGCTGGCTTGGTCGATGTGAGGGAAATCCCCAAATGCAATTCAATTGTATTAAAAATATTTCAGACCATGTATTTAATTTCTTATATGTAGGATTTTTTTGTTCCTGTTAGGTTTCACAAACTCTGCTTCGGCCCAAGGGCATGGACAGAGACCTTTGACTCCTGCAACTGATAGTGGATGCAGTACCCATGCAAATATATGACTGCACCCAGCCTCCCTTTGACACTACACCAGGGCCAGGTTTGTCTGGAGCAGGTCCAGGGACAAGAAGCACCTGTGGCTCTGCTGCACATCCAACCACCCAGCTCTGCTCCTACCTTCCTTCTGGTTCTGAAGTTCTCTACGTGTCCTGGGTTATTGGTTCTTTCAAAATAAGCATATTTAGGGATTGAATTTCAGAGATTTTAATTTGATCTGTTTTTGAAAAACTGATGTATAGTTTAAAGAATGTGTTGAATAACTGCAGCATGAAGAACAGAAGTGATTGACTTATGGCTCTCCCTTAGTACCAAGAGATCTATCTGCCCTCTGTTGCTCTCAACAGTGCATCTGGTAGTTCCACTGTGGGCAAACTGTGATGGAAAAGAAAGTAAGTTTTCAGGTTTTTGATTGTTAAATCAGACTTTCAGACTTTCTTAAGGATATCTAAGAATGACTAACTCCATTCTGGATCACTGGGGACAGGGAATCTATATTTTTTGTGACCAGTCTAAGTTCCTGAGCAGTTGTAAATTAAGTGTCATCCTTTCCCTTTCCACTTCCCTTCCCCTTCCCTTTCCCTTCCCTTCCCTTTCCCTTCCCTTCCCTTCCCTTCCCTTCCC